>NC_081176.1:25330131-25516278 GCF_012432095.1 Onychostoma macrolepis | reverse complement strand
AGCCTATATTTAGTATAAGTAAAATACTTAAGTACTGTTCAGATACTAATCAGATACTCTGAGACTTTTACTCAAGTTGTTTTGGAATTGGTGACTTGTAACTTGTAGTGGAGTAATTTTCACTGTAAGGTATCTGTACTTTTACTGAAGTATGGTTTTCCGGTACTCTTTACATCTCTGATTTACTGTTGTGATGGAACGACAGCCTCCCCTTAATTAACCCTAAACACACATGAACAAGCTAATCAAGGTCTTCAGGACTACTTGAAGGCTACAGGCAGGTGAGTTGAATCAGGGTTTGGACATAAACTTTGCAGGACAGTAGCCCTCCAGGACTGAGTTTTCCCATTCCTGATATATTGTGTCATCTCAGCCTTAACAAGCCTGTTAAAAGCAGAATCACTGGAACCAGGAACAACAACAGAAAAAGAGAAGAGACACACACTTATTTTTTACGCCATGTGTTTACATATCTACAAAAGTTTTTAATGAGAATGTTTTATTGAAAGGAATAGATTCATTTGAAAAGTCACCATTATGACGATTAATGTTCATTCACCTTCACATTTGCAATAGTGCACATCTAATTATCATGAATTGGCCTGATTCCCTGATTTCATCTGAAATCTGATAATGAGTGTGTTGTTCCATTAAAACATTTAAATTTTGCACTACCAACCCTGTGACACTGCAGCATGAAAGCAAGCACTGTTGCAACAATCAGGTATTAGTAAGGATTTTTTAAAACAGGTTGTGCACAAAAAAAGTTTAGAACTACTATATTCATACACACATAGACATTAAGAAGCAGCAAATGAATCTCAACAATGATGACATAAAAATAAAAATGCCCAGTTGAAAAATCTTGCACAAAAATGCCATTGAGTCATTGAGAGATGATTTTTGTTGATGTGATTTAATTTGTTTTGTTTATTTACTTTTTTGTTTGTTTGTTTTTTAAAGCACAAAAAATGATTTATGCATCACTCATGGAACATCTTTGCCTGAAAAATTGAGTTGGACATTTTTCTAATGTTACTGCTTTTTTTTCAGAATGTTAAGAGAACATTCAAATGTAATGTTTCTGTTATGTTAAAATTGAATGTTCTCTTAAAGGCACAATATGTATAATACTAAAATATCAAAAAACTATTTGCACAGTGTGATATATTTCATGCAGTTGTGCTCTTGCTTTATCCCATAAGTTCCCAAGGATTTGTCAATTCCAAATTTACAATTTTAAATAATGACTCGTCCCTGGTCATTGTTGCCTATCAGTGACATAATATCCGCATATCCTCAGTTTCCACTTGTAGAAACTATGGCAACACATGGACACAAATGCTGCAGTACAGTTAAACTAAATCCATTACGGCTGTCGCGAATAAATTGAAAATGAAAATAAAAAGTTTTGACCACAGCATTAAATTTAGATCTGCTCAATGTTGCGCCATGATTTTTAACGCGTTTTTACAGTTGCGTATTATAACCAATCACACAGGAGTCTGTTGAGCTTATGAATGCAATGACCAATCAGAGGCGTTCAGATGAGTTTTTTTTTTGTTGTTGTTGTTCACTGCACGCGCTCGCTTACTGAATTCAGCTCTCATGCGAATTCTCTCATCATAAACAACAAAGTGCAGATGTACGTATGATGTAAGAGATTCATTCGTCAAACCGTGTATAGACAGCTTTACTGATTATAAGGGGAGTTTTTTGAGTGCTTAAACTGGCACTAGACCAGAGTCAGTCATAATGCTCTTTCACAATGTAAATGTTCTTTGCTTGCTTTCTCTGTATAATTTATTCGCGTTTAAATAACTGTGGAAAGTACAGGTAATTAAAAAATAATAATAATTAATTACCTCATCAGTGAACATCCTCCTTCATAGCTTCATCAAGCTTCTCCTTTGTTATTGTTTTGAAAATGTGACCTCTAGTGGCGAAACTTACATATTGTACCATGTTCATATAATCAAAAGAAAAAAAAGTTTTAAAACATGTAAAAACTCAGCATTTTCAGAATTTAGAAAACATTAAGAAATGTTTTTACAACTTAAGCAAAATGTTTTAGAACACATTTTTGTTAGTTGGGATACTGATACCTTACAGAGATTCCTGACATCACAAGACATTTACAGATGAGCAGATCCACATGGCTCAGATCCCTTATCGCTGCTAGATGTCGACTTTGCCATCTAGTAGAATGCTTTATGATAACAGCATTCCTGTCCAGTTACAGTAAATGTCCTGAGGGTTTCAGAAACACACAGATGCAAAACAAAGACTTTTTTCAGCCCCAACATGACCCTCATCTCATCTGATCACTTCATTCCATAGCTGCAAGAACAGTGAGATGTTAATCATAAAAACAGACATGAGCAGTGTGTCTTCTTGATTCAGTTCATGTGTTCTTAGTTAATTATATTTATTGTGCAAAAGACAACTGTTACTTTCAGATCTGTTAATAAAAAAAATATTAAAATCAACACAAAGTGTCAGATTGAAAAAAACTAAAAAAAAAAAAAAGCTATTTGGCACAAACAGGATGAGAATCTATGAATATACTAGTAGAACTGTGTGTGTGTGTGTGTGTGTGTGTGCATGTGTTTACATGTTTGTTTTGCTTGTGTTAAGGCAGACGTCAACAAGACAGTGGGATTTGTTTAGTCTCATAAACAACCTAAACGGAAAGAAACAGAATACAGAGAGAAAGAAAGAGGGAATAAGCAACAACCAGCTAACAGGAAACATTCTCACAATTTTAGTGAACATTTTGACAAGATCCTTCCAAAGTTATGAACAAACTTTTTCCAGGAACATTAATAAAACATTTATTTGAAGTTATCTGTTCTTTAAGCTTTTAATAACATAACATGTTATTCTGAGAATCATTTCACTTGAGGAACAGGATGCAAAATACAGTGTTTTCTCAGAGAAGTTCATGAAATGAAGCTTAAATCGCATACTCATGTAAGTCTTAGTATATTTACTCATTTAATCTAATAATGAAATGACCAGCAGAAAATAAAATCACATTATTTTTATTACTACATCAAATTAATTTTTTTTTAGTGAAACTATAGCTCAATAAAACTAAGCTTTTGTCACGTCTTTTATTGATTAATTAAAGACATGACAGATAGATAATAAGATCAGAATCATGTTTAATATTAATAATGGTGGAAATTCAGTAGAAGGTCAAAGAGACTTGAATATACTATATATATATATATTTTTTTTTTTTGCATTCCATTGACATAGGCTAATATACCACACAAACACACACAATACATCAAGCTGTCATTTCATGTACTCTTGGGGTTCCCCTTACTAAACACAAAAATGAGTAGATGGTGTCTTTATCTATATCCTTAAACAAAGCATTATCTGTGTTACTCAGATAATGCCAAACTTACCTTAACAATTCACATCAAAACTGTAACTTACTGTAGGACAAAACATGATAGTGCCAAAAAGACTACAAATGTCTTGCTTTATTTTATTCACAAATTGTAAACTTCCATTCTAAAATCCCACAGGAAATTCAAGAGGGAGTGGCTCAAAAATGCAAACCTGTAACTCTAATCCAAGCCTAACCTACCATTACTAACCATGAGCTTGAAATCTCATTGGTCGATAGAGATGTTGTTCCAGTTGACTGAAGAAATGTCCTGCCTGGGGAAATCACATTCACCTGTACTGTAAATATTCCTCAGGGAGTCTCAAATGTGCTCTTTGACATCTTGTATGTCAAATAAACAGTATTTTTGCCATGTTTTCTAGTAACAGTCCCTAAAATAATAAGACATTAAGACATGTTTTTAGAGACCTACTTGTATTGTCATTAGCAAACAAAATTGTTCTTGTTTTAAGCATAAACAAAATAGTGAGGCTTGTGCTCTAAACTACAAACAGATTAAGAAACAGTTAATCTTTCTACGGCTCTACTATATTAAAAAGTATCTTTCTGAATGTTTGTATAGTGTGTTTGTCTCACTGTTGTGTGGCACCATCTACTGGATAAAAAAACCTGAATCTAATCTTTGAAATACTGTATACAGTGATTTTGCACACTGTAAGACAAGTGGTACTGTAGATTCACTTAAGTGCAATTGTCCTTAGTTTAACAGTATCATTTAGTCTAACACTATATTCATACTAATTCAGTCTAACTTATATATATATATATATATATATAAAGCACAATGAAAATGCCAAGATCTAAAAAACCGGTCCTACACGACCAGGGTTTATGCAGCTGCTGAAGGTGATCGCGAAGGTAAAGATCTGTAAAGATGACTAGTTTTGATCTAGTCTGTGAGGAAGAGGATGATGTAGTTACTAAACTTTCCAAACTATGACGAATGAAATGCAGAGGGCAGCAGAGAAGCTCTAAAGCATACAGAAAAGACTTGAAAGAGGCTCTCTTTACAGAGGCCATACGATCCACCAGTGCAATAAAAATAAGGGGTAACAGAAGAGACTTATTGGTCCATACTGAAATTACCAGATCCTCTAGTGTTAATGTTGTTCCCTCTTACAGCAAATAACTTACACATAAATCACTTACAGACAGTGGCGTACAGGACACCCCCGCAAAACCCTACAGTGCGTGGGGGACCCGGGCAAGTTGTAGGCTACATGGAGCAGCGGGGCATAACATAACACTTTTTGACTTTCTCAGTTTGTGTAAATCCATAAGGTGTTCAGAGAAGAATTTTTCCCCACATTAATTTTACACTTGTCTAATACAAATATGTGGTTTTGTTTCATAATCACGTGGTATACTTTTTTTCTTTATTTACACCAAAAGAATTGAAGTGCTAGATTGGAGATTCATATAGTAGCAGATTTTGTCTCATTTTAAATTAACACTGAAAACTGAGATGAAAAATTGACTTCAGACAGAAATTTACCTAGGGTAAAATAAATGTTCAGCAATATTTTCAATATATTTCTGTATTTTGGCAAAAAAAAAAAAAAAATTATATAATATATATATATATATATATATACACACATGTTTTTTATATGGAAACTAATAAATATCATACATTTGGTTATGCTGGCATGTGTGGAAATATTTAAACCAAGTGTGTTACAACTAACCCCATTGTAACCCGGAGTCAGAGGCAATCGGATCCATTTGCAGGGTTTAATTAAGATCAGTATAACAAGCAGAAAGAGGTCAATCAACAGCGTCTAGGATAACACAGTGAACCAGGATCATAAACGTTTACCAGGCTTGGGTCGGGGCAGGCGGCAGGCAAGAATCAGGTCAGAGTCTGAGCAAACAATCAAAGGGGCAGGCGGCAGAGAATTCCAAAGGTCAAGGCAGTACAGGATCAAACACAGAAGAACAGTCAAAGTAAAACGCTCAGAAATGTCAGACAGGCTAAACAAGACTTCGCGTTGGAGGAGAGTGTGAGTGTGCCTTATATAATGGGATTGATGGAGAACACCTGGCGGTGATTAGTCCTAGGTACGGGGTGTGTGGGAAATGGAGTCCATACGCGTGTTAGTACTCGGGTGAGGGTGTCCTCCGGTGGTGATCGGAGAGAGCCACAGAGGCCTGGTTTGTGACACCCATGTTGTTGCATTCATATTCTGTGCTGGTCTTCTTATTATTCTTGCTTATTATCTGTAGGCTATTAACAAACTGTAGCCTATACATATTTTATCTATCTATCTATTAAACGTGTCATTATCTTGGCAGTAGACAGTGTTTATTACAAGAGAAATGCAAGAGAAAATTGGTTTTCCGCTTGTTGTTTTAGAACATTAAGCCATGTTGAGTTTTTCACATTAAAGGGATCACCGGATGTCCATTTTCCACAAGTTGATATGATTCTTTAGGGTCTTAATGAAAAGTCTATAACATACTTTGGTTAAATTTTCTCAGTGGTAGTGTAAAACAACACCCTTTATGCCTTGCCAAAAACAGCTCTTCACAGTAAGCCGTTTCAGTGCATGTCCCTTTAAATGCTAATGAGCTCTGCTCACCCTGCCCCTCTCTTCCGTGGGGTGACGGACCGTTCTCATGAGACTGTTTACTTTAGCCACATTTAGCCACAGAACTTGCTAACTATAGCACGTTATTAGAAAAAGGTGATTTGCAAAGATTCCTAAAATAACCTTATACTCACTTCTTCTGTAGGTGAGGCTTGATCACGAATGATACACACATGATACACCAGTGTCAATCAACAATCGTGGCAGGGGCCTTGATCTGTGTGACATCTAGGCTATTACAAGTTCTATGTTTGGCCAAACTTTGCTATTTAAAATGTGTAATTAAACAGTAATCACAAAACTGAAATTTGCATTGAGATAAAATGTATTTCTTTTAACCTAGTCAGAAGATACAGAGAATGTTCTTCATATAAATGGTTCAGTGCAAGACTTTTTATTTGGTAACAATTCACGAAAAATAACATTTGAATAATGACTCTGACATACAGCTAAATATTTTTTACAGTATTATTCCCTGTAATCCATAGCCTCAGGCAAACGGTCCAGAGTGATGTCCAGTGCGCAAACTAATCATTCTTTTAAACCGGTTCTTTTTAATGTATTCCATGAACCAGTTCATCAAATCTGACTGAACTGTCTGAAACAGCTGGTGGCTCAAGCAGCACAGATCTGTAAGTTACTTAATCAAAACGTCTCGGGTTACATAGTTAAGCACATTCCTGAGAGTGGAATGAGACACTGCGTCCTCTAGTGGACACTTTGGGGAATGCGCCAGCGTGACTGGTGTCTGAAGCCATGATTCAAACGTGACAATGAAGTTGGCCGAAGACAGTCCGTGATGTCACTACCGGTGCGACCACTGTTATAAAAGGGCGCCTGTAGTACGCCATCAACTTTTTTTGTCTGTAAGAGACGTGTGCAGGAAGGCCCAAAACATGGCACCAGCATTCAGTATCTAATTCCCCTTCTCGGGGAACCATGGTTACCTATGTAACCTGAGACGTTCCCCTTTGAAGGGGAACTCGCACTGCATCTTCTAGTGCAGTGATTTTCAAACATGTCCATGGAGTACCCACAGCACTGCACATTTTGTATATTTCTCTATATCGGACACACCCAGGGGCGCCGCTATGGTTTCTGGGCCCCCTGAACATCATATTGACTCTGCTTTTAAAATCTTAAATGTACTTAAGTATTGAAAGTAAAAGTACAAGTAAATGCAAAATGGAAAAGAAGCAAATATATATATATATATATATATATATATATATATATATAAATTCATACACTGCTTGAGTAACAAGATTGTGTTCAGTTTTAACTCTTTCTTCCATTTTATATTTTTGGGTAAGAATAAGAAGCACTTCATCCGGTTCTTAGTGTCTTTCATTCCAACACAAGAAAACATTTCTGGAATCTGCATCTGAAATAACATTTTACATGTATTTACACAGTTTATGTATCTCAGAGGGGACATGGATGCATTTAAACTGCAGTTACAGATGCATAAATAGGCGTAATGTTTTGTTTTTAACATAAAACGTTGAATACTGATTAGGGATGCAACGGATTGTAGATGATCTGTGATCCGTATCTACCAGACCCCACGGTTCGGCACACATGTGATTCACAGGTTAACTGTTAAGTTTAACCATCACAGAGTGAAAGTTTATCATTTGCGCTGTTTTGTCTTGCCAATTTTAAACCACTCAAGCAAAAGAGAACACATGCGCTGTTTTTTCTTTTTTTTTTCTTTACCGCTGCCGTGCACATCCGAAGTGAGCACACGCAGAGAGAGAGAGAGGCGATTCAGTGATTCACACAGATTATTTCCTCTTTCACTTCTCCTTGAACGGAAACATGCACACAAACTTATCTTTAAATAACCGTTTTGGCATGTATTTGGCAAGTATTGTTGTGGGTGTATAACTGACATGTCAAAGTCTAGACCCCGAATATAAGACGACCGTGGTTTTTTCAGATGTATTTCCAAGAAAAAAAACATCGTCTTATATTCGGGTCAATACGGTATTACATTTCTGCACCTGAATACTAGTGCTACTGACTTTATTAGTAACATTATGTTGCATTCATCTATGCTTGCAATTTGTGTAATTGTTCTTGTTTTATTACTGACTTTATTAGTTCAGTTAGTACTTTTTGCTGTGGTATAGAAGTACTTAAAGTAAGCTTTCAGTAATTAATAAAAACAAAACAAAAAAATGTTTTTTTGTTTGTTTGTTTGTTTTTTGCTGATCCTAATCTGGTCCGTGACTCAAAATCCATAATAAGATCCGAACCGTGAGTTTTGTGATCCATTCCACCGCTAATACTGATATTTGAAATTTAAAACATGAAAAAAAATAGTCGAAATGTGAAATTAAAACCGCCAGTAGGTGGAAGCAAGTGACTGTTAATGAGTGAGTCATTGAGATTCAACCGATTCATTCAAATGGCTGATTCATTCAGAAACAAAGCATTTGACTGTGTTAATGACTGAAACATTTTTTTTTTTAAACCGATTCGTTCAAAAAGCTGATTCATTCAATAAGTAAACACCGTCCATTGCTCAGAGACGCAACACAATGGTGTGATCTTTGTTTGGAACTATTTTCGTTGGCAAAATTGAGCAAAAAGAAGCAATATTATGTCTAAAATGTAAGTCACTTATTGCTTTAAAGAACTTGTATAAAATGATTATTAAATGTGTTAATGTGCTGATATCTGCAGGAAAAACGGTACTCTTTGTGTGATATAGATTAAGTTAAATTATATGAATATAAAAAGCATACAGAAGCATTTTTGCCATCTACAAATTAGAATGCCTGGATTTTTGTTTTTTTGTTTTAATAGACTAATAATTCAACATGCATGCACTCTATGTGTGATTTGGTGATAGCCTACTTGATAATGTCAGATCGCACATTATTACAACAACACTTACCATATTATCGCAGACGGTGCTGCATCGCCACTGATATTGTTGAACCAGGACTTTGTGTCACTTTTTTTCCCCCCAATCACCAAGAATGTAGAAAGCTGAATTTGAGATATAAGAAACTAATAATAAACATAGAAGTATTTGTAAAAAACGTGGATGTTTTACTTATTAAAAAGAATAGGTATGGATTTAACAACAAGGCACCATTTCAACAGAGTTTTAAAATTGACCAAAATTATAACATTAGAAAAAATGTTATACTGAAATAATGCATAAATATTAAACAACTGTTAGATTTGATTGGTCAGCAGCACTGGGACATTTCACTGTTTGTATCGCCCCATTTGTGTTTACAGCAATAGGCAATAGTTCATATCACTGTATGTTCCCTTGCTTTTCCCCAAAAGGCTTTGTTTCAGCACTTCTATAGTTTAATATTTGTGTGAAATCATTTATTTTATTTCAATCATTTGTTTAATTTCAAGATTAACCCCAGATTTGTGTGATATGACACTGCCAATCACAAGAATAAAAACTTCAGCATAAGTGTTGTGAACATAGTTTACATACATTAACACTTGACAAGTGCTAATTGTGCATTGTGTGGGTCTAGTAAACAAACAAAGCAGACATACTTTCCATTTGAGGTTAAGATGACTGTGAGAACTTCATAAACATAAAGGTGTTGGAAAAAACACTGCACACGACCTTCGCTGTAGACAAAGGTGAGAGTGTCAAGTGCCAAACCCAGTGGAACATGTTTCTGGTTTTGGTTTAGCAGTTGAAAATAACACTGCATAATGTTATTATTATTTTTTTTTTACTTAACAAATAACCAGCTAAACAACTTTCTCATAGAATATAAAGAATGACATACGCAAAAACATACACAAAGAAATATGTTTATTCATAATGAAGCAACTAATATGAATATTAATATCATAATGAAGCAACTTCATAATAAAGGTTAACTATAAGGCGGAACCGTGTTCTCAAGGGTGTTTCTCTTAGTCAGTTTTAGTTTTTAGTTTTAGTTTAGAGCTTTATTTATCCCCTTGGGGTAATTTGTTCAGACTTTTATGGTGCTTCACATATACAACACTTAACGCACACACACAAATACTCAAAATACACCAAATACATACAAAATATGGGAAAGAGAGAAAGAGAAAAAAATAAGTAAAAATAAATAAAATAAATGTTTGTTCAGGCCAAGTTGTCATGTGTGTTTTAAATATAATTATTTTATAACTGTATACTATGTATGTATTGTGAAACTAACTTAATTTAATGTCGATATAATAATATAAGTTATTAAAGGCAGTCACATCAGTAAAAAAAACTACAAAATAAGTACATTTAATGTAAACAATAACATTCTTCCATCTAGAAAATATTTCTGCCATTTACTTGCAAACACAACACATTTTGTATTTCTGATTCCTATTTGAATACAAAAATATACTCACAGATATTTTCTCAAAATATTAATTAAAAAAAGCCCAGTAGACAAACACTTCGCACTTACATTTTGTTAAAACACAAAGGTGAAAAAAAAGCCCTGAGTGCTGAGTTTGAGAAAAGTAGGTTGACAAGCCACAACATTTCACACTAACAGACTTAACCAACTTATGAGCATTTAACTGATTGTTTATTTTTATTTTTTTTAAATACAGATTCATTTATACACATTATACACAAAATATTTAACTATTTTGACAAAATAAACAGTCTTTTGTATCTTAAAAAAATGACCTCTTCTCAGTCCAACAGCACTGAAAACACAACTGACAGGCTTCACAAAAATAATAAATATTGTGCATACTCTCCATCCACTCTCATACGTACATTAGCATCTACAACCACTTACACAAATTTCCACCAGATATGGCTTAAGACAGCTATTTAAAAGGGAAGCAGACAACTAGCAAATATTTAAGTTCTTAAACACTCATTTCATCTGTAGCCGGGGTTTTCAAAATTTCAAAATTTCAAAATCGCAAATATGACGACTCTATTACAAGACCAACAAAATACAAAGTCTGGTACATTTGTACATTTGCTATTTGTATGTATAAAACATTTACACCACAATTATGGAGTGAAAGAAAAAGTGTCTACTTAATATGTAATATTTTCTACACATTATTAGAGTACTCTCAGATATATACATAGAAAGAAATACAAAACTGTAACTGTCAATTCAATAAAATAATTGTGATCTTATGACTTCCAACCAGTCTTTAGAAAACAGATTGAAATAATAATATCAAATCTAGTCAAGTTTAAAATATTTACATTTTTACAGTATTTTTTCTAGACTTTCGTCAGATTCAGACTCTGCATTTCAAGAGTTGAACATCTTGAAAATGTGAACAAAAGAAGTATAAAATCAGTCATACTCATGTGTTCATGGCTTCGGCAGGTTTAGAGCAGCATAGGTGCTGTTGATTTGGCTCGACCGAATATTTCTACGCAGCTTGGAAAAATCCACCGTGGCGTACTGAAAGAGCAATATTAGCATGAACCAAAAAATTTACCAAAATGATTTGTTATAGAATGCTATTGTACATACATAAGACAGAAATTAATTTTAGTTATGATGGTTTCACATATTCTTACATGCAATTGGTCCTGATGTGGTTCCATAACGTGCATCTGTTGTAGATCAGTGTTAATTTGTTCTGATTGTTCTGTAGACCTTCTGTTTCCAACAACAAAAACCTTTACCAGTCCTAAAAATAGTGTTTCATATTCAATATTTATATGTATATCACAATAATAATGAAACAGTCAAAAGCCTAAATGAAGAATATTTACATATTTAATTAACTTCAGCCGACAATGGAGAAAATGGAGAAAAATATCTCACCGACCACCACAATAACCAGAAGCCCATTCATCAGTCCAGATATGATAATAATCTTCCATTGTGTCTGATTCTGCTCAAAATACCCAGTCACTGTATGATTGTGACACTCAGTTACAACAGTTAGTTGAGTTGATTCTGTAATAAAAGTGTCCAAAGTCTGTTACTGTAAAAAATGCTATTGTTAGGCTACAGATGTGTATCACTGAAAATACGATAATTTATACTGCAAACACTTAAGGTTTATACTTCAGTAAGCAAATACTTAAGGTTTTATGTTTGAGTCATTTTTGCAGTGATTAACATGTTTCTGGCACGTTGTGTGTTATTATTTTAATTCTAACTGATGCAGTACTTAGCTTTATGTACATGTACGTTATGTTGATGTATGTGTACATTATCTGTCATGGTTGTTTAAGAAATTAAAATCTATGCATCAGTTAGGGTTAAAATAATTTTTGCCAGTATACAAAATGCCAGAAACATATTAATCACTGCAACAGTAATCTAATCCTAAAATCTCACAAATTTCAATCCACACAGCACTTTTTTTTTTGGCCAGGCAGTGTATTGTAATACTGTAATATTGTAATCATGTAATAATGATACAATTTAAAAATGTAAGCAGTTAGTATAAGCAGTGATCATCAACATACTTTAATCACTAAAGGAATACATGAACTTACCGTTGAAGTATATTCTGGTGCTGTTGCTGAGTTTTGGAGGTGCGCGTGTGTTCATACAGTAATAAACTCCTAATTCATCAGCAGTCACATTATTAATAACCAGACGATGTTTAAACTGCACTGAATATTTCTTTCTGAATATTATATTATTGTAAAAATGAGATGTTGGGAATGATTGTAGAATCACTGTTGGAGGATCTGCTGTTTTCAGTAAAATCCAATAAACCTCGTTTTCATCAAGATCACAGTTTATGGTCACATTTGATCCCAAATCAGTCAGTAGATCTGACACTGCATACTGACAACAGATCAATACATCTATAAGATAAAAAAATAAAAAAAATAAATAACATCACCCACATAAAGCCCTCATGATGCTTAATATAAAATTAGAATTTCAATACATTTACAAAGCATGCAAATATATTATCATGTAATAAACTCACAGAGCTGAAGCTGAATTATCTTCATGTTGCTGCAGTGAATAAAATGTTTCAAAATGAATCTACTTCTCACCACACAACATTGAAGAAGCTCTGAAGCAAAGACAGGACGAAAAAAAAAAAACTTCCCACATCAAGCAGAGGAAGTCAAAGTCAAATTTGCTCTGACCACTTAATCCCCTCTCACCATCAACACTTCATTAAGTTAAGCATGTTTAATATTTGATCATCAGTTTTTCTCAGTTGCTTTGGTAAATTTCTCAGATCACAATTGAAATTCTCAAAACTATTGTTTAACCTCCACACCATCGAGTCACTTATGCACATCATAAATGCAAGTTCACAATTTGACAAATTGCCAATGCTTTGGAAAATGCTTGCACTGATTGTGTTAAATTGCTGCACTGTAAATCCTCAAAAAGTGTAAAGTATGAAGGTAAAATGACGTCAAAAAGATTTGCATGCGCAGGATAAGATTTGTGAAAGTGTACATAAGATAGCAAGCGTAAATTAATTTTGCATTCGCAAGAAAAGTTGTAAAAGTGCAAATTGCATTTCAAGCGTAAGAAAAAAAGATTTGCAGCCTTTTACTGTTTTTTGTAAGTGTATATCATGTATTGTGAAACTGCAACTTCATGCTAAGGCAAAATAAATATGATCTGTATTCTTCTGACTTTCATTTTTCCGCGCTTACACTTTTGGCACTGTTGTTTCGCCCAAATACAGCCAAAAGTATTGCAAGCATGTGCCCAGTGTTTTGCAAGTGAAAACAACCGTATCAAGAACTGCAAAATGGATTGACTGCTTAAAACCAATGTGTGTGTAGAAAAAAAAATCGTTGCAACTGTCTAAATGACTTCTTGTGTGCATAGAGCAACATGTTCCCCAAATAACCCGCTATGTACGTCTGCGTCTTTGCGCTTGCAGTTTTGGCACGATTCTCTCACTGATTTCAGATTTGCAAGCGCATGTGGAAGGCGGGACCTCCTTCTTTCAGCCAATCAAATGAGGCTCTTGCTGACTCTCGATTTACTCTTATCTGATTGGTTCAATAAACACTCCAGACGTGAGAACACATCTTTATTTTAATTTGACTCAGCGTCATTCTTATTGTGGGGATGGTATTTATATATATATATATATATATATATATATTTTATTTTTTAATACCGAAGATCTAGAGTGAACGTGCTCGGACTCAACACTCGCACATGTGGAAGAAAACGGACGATGCTCTACAGATCACATAAGTGTAGAATTAATAGAAATGTTATTCTGTATAAAGAACATGTGAGAAATCTGTTCTCAAATACCAACGATAAGAAGAACTCAGCATCCACTCTCTTCTCTATCTGGGATTCTCTTCTTCGATGTTTGTTTACACTGGTTTTCGAAACAGCGCCACCATTCTCACCCTTTTGTCCAACAGCAGCTGCTCTGGTCACATGATCCTACCTCAAATCTTATTGGACGGCCCGTGTTGCATTTGCATTTTCGGTCTTTCACTTTTTTTTGCGCTCAGTGTCGAAGGCCTTTAGGCAGAACTGTACACATAAAGGCCTTCCCACAGCATGAAAATGCAAAACGAATATCGGACGTGATGACGCCCTGGAATAAAACAATAAATTTCCATGGATGCTTCCACATAGGCCGTGAACATCCGTGCACCGAAAATGCAAATTGTTTTTTTTTTTTTTTCGCACCAGTCCGAAAAATCTTTCAGTTTCGCAATTAAAGGGGTCATATGATGTTGCTAAAAAGAACATTATTTTATGTATTTGGTGTAATGCAATGTATTTACGTGGTTCAAGGTTCAAAGAACACATTATTTTCCACATACTGTACACTATTGTTGCTCCTCTATGCTCCGCCTTTCTGAAATGCGTCGAATACCTCAAGCGTGTGACGGAAATGTTACGCCCCTTACCATGTTGTGATGTCTGCGCAACGAGACTAAAACAATTAAACCCACTATAAACAAGGCATTTGTTGCATTCAGTGAGGACATGATTACTGATTATAATGACTTATACTGTCTTTTTACACGTTGCGTTGCATTGCGTTAAACACTTATACTGTTAAACATAACACCATGTCTGCATTTGTGATCGTAGAAACGCCAAAAAAGCACTACTCTACACTGCTCAAAACTTGCGTTTGAATAGTCAGTAGCAAATTCATTAAATATCGAAACATACTTACAGGCTGTGAGTCAGAAGCACCAGACTGTCCTTGCAAAGTTGGAATTGCCCCACTTTATAGTGTTCACAGCCATTCATAGTGTTCACATTGGAGGCTACTCTCTCCCAGGATCAGGAAACAGTTATCTGTAAAATGCGCTGCACACACTCAAATATTTGCATTGTACTGTTATGGAACAGTGTTGTAAATATAACTTAATATAATTAGTTGTGTACTCATTTGGAGGGCCAAACAAAGTACTTTCGCTTTCACAATGAAACACACAGCGTCTCTACAACATGGCGGCGGCAACAACAATACTAAAGTGAGATTAAAAGTTACGGCTTCTTTCATTGTGTATACGTTTGGACAGTGTTATGCAAATCTTCCCACACTGTAACGTAGACGTGGGGGCGTTTGAATGAGCCGTTTTAGGAAGGCGTGGCAGAGTCTTTACTTTTATAAAGAATATCTCTTTGGGTTTGAGACTTTAATCTTTGCAACTTTACAGATCTTATATATGCACAAACAGCTAGTAACACTCCAAAGACATAGTAAAACATGAAATCGCATCATATGACCCCTTTAAGCGAAAACATGGGCCGTCCAATAAGATTTGAGCTAGGATCACGTGACCAGAGTAGCTGTTGTTGCACAAAAGGGTGAGAATGGTGGCATTGTTTTGGAAACCAGTGAAAACAAACACAGAAGAAGAGAATCCCAGATAAGAGAAGAGAGTGGATGCTGAGTTCTTGTTATCGTTGGTATTTGAGAACAGATTTCTCACATGTTCTTTATACAGAACATTTCTATTAATTCTCCACTGAATTATGGGATCTGTAGAGCACCGTCTGTTTTCTTCCACGTGCATGAGTGTTGAGTCAGAGCACGTTCACGCTCTAGATCTTCCGTATTAAAAAATAAATCAATCAAGTGAAACATTTTTCTACACGTGAAATATGAAAGCAAATAGACACATGATTATGACGATATATTTTCTGTATGTGTATGGTGTATGGTATAGCTCATGGTATTTTTATAACAATAATAGGATGTTTATGACAAATATTAGCAGTGTAGCATTATCAAACACAAAGAGTGCATGTGTCTGCTTATTATAGAATCAAAATCAACTATAGATCACAGTCGGAAGGTATTACAAGCAGTCGATGATGGTTTAAAGTGGGTAAGCAAATACATTAATAATTGCATACATTTTCAAGTGTAGCTTGATGCTAATTGAACTTATAATTATATTTTAGCATTTAGCCTATTCTTGTAAGCATTATAGCTAGTTTGTGTTTCTGGTGTAGAACCAAACTTTGTTTATCTTAATTTAATGATGTATATTGAGCAGCAGAGATGTTAAATCCATATACGAGATACATATCTGAGGAAATATACATTGTTGGTCAGCGCCACCTAGCACGCAGGCATGAATTAGCAGAAGGCGAGCAATTGTTTCGCGCTCGGTGTGAAAGCACCGTTCGTCGGCGATTCGCCTCGTTTTTTCGCATCGCGCTCAGTGTAGAACGGCCTTAACACCATGCCTACACCGGACGCAAGAGGCGTACCAAAATACTATAGAACCCTTTATAATCAGTGATGATGTCTACACTGGATGTGGCGCGGTGCAACACGACAAATCCTGATAGTAAACTGATGCCTCGTTCTATTTATGACGTACTGACACAAAGTTCAAATGATTTGCAATGGCGGCTTTGTCATATCCAGTGTAGACAGCCTCAATCTGTTGCGGTGCGATGTGCAATGTCGTGTCCTTTCACCTGGGATGGTCTTGTTCTTAGTTTGCTGAAGATCCTGACAATCATGCGGTGTGGTGTGTGTGTTTGGAGGTTGCTGTCTGGATCCTGACACTTTGAATCCTTTATAATTTTTATCATTTGCTGTGACCAAATGGTGGGAATTCTTTGCCCCCGTTTCATGTGCTCTTGTGTTGTGTTTTGTTTTGAGTGTCTTTATTTATTTACTCCTCTTCATCCCTAGTGGAACATAAGGCATCAACTATTTGTTTCCATTTGGCTCGATCATTTGCAGCGTACTGTGCCTCACCCCATATCAGGCCCATCTCCTACAGTTCTACCATCACTGTACATCTCCATGTTGTTTTTTGCCGCCCTTATTTTCTTCTGCCAGTAAGTGTCCATCTCAAGGCAGTCTTTGGAATTCAGTCCTGGTCCATACTGAGGACATGTCCATGCCCTCGGATGTGACGCCATTTGATCTCAATGACTACGCTATGGTTCTTCGTTCTCTTGTACAAATCTTCATTGTTGATCTTCCTAGGCCAGAATATGTGACATATCCTCCAAAGGCTGTGGAAGGTGCTGATCTTCTTCATGTCGCCTTTAGTAACTTACCATCATTCTGAGCCATTCATTTTTTTTTTGTGATCAACTTTTTATTTATTTATTTTTTTTTTAAATCAACAAAACTACATCCACACAAACAACAATTTCAATTTGCAGCAAAAAGGACAAAAGAGAATCCACATGAGTCCACAGACCGACAACAATTGAACATTCCCAAAACATGTGGAGAAAAGTACCTGCTGATACAGTGTTACAGATATGACAGTTATAGGTCGATTACAGTTTCATTTTAAACCTCTTGTAAGGAGTTATGTATGCTCAATGGATGACTTTGAAATGGATAAGACGATGAACCAAGTTTTTAGAAGTTAAGATTAGATTAGATCACACCCTCTCCCAGTCGACCGATAAATCAAAATCTGTTAATTCACGATTCCAGATAGATTTAATAGAAAGAGACTTTGCAGTGTGATCATTAAGTTTACCATATATTAAAGAAACAGATGGCCAACCACAGGGTGGTGCGATCCAATCTCATATAGGATGAGAGGAAATAGGGGATGCCCAGGGAAATCCATAGGCCTTGAGAGCAGAATGTAACTGAAAAAAGACAAAATATGATGATGCTGGTAAACAAAACTTAGTTCTTAGTTATTGAAGTGAGCAGAGTCCATGGTTATCATATAAGTCACTGCATGTATTTCTGCCCAATGTAGACCAAGAGGGCTGGACAAATGGACAAATTCAACATAAAAAATTAAAGTTGTGACATAAAGGGGGTGTTGTTACAAAATTTGAGAGGTCCTCCCATCAGACGTTCCACCCTTTTTAGAAAAAAAAAAAAAAAAGTCCTTAGATGTAGTATTCTCTAAAGATCGATCACATTAAGTTCAGTGATAAATTTATTCAATAATTTAGAGGATGGGTTAGCTGTAGCATCAGGGTGAGATTTATCCAGTGCAGGATTTAAAACAACATTAAAATCACCACCCATCACTAAAGGACAATCCATCTGCTCAAGTAATATATTGGAAATATCCGTGAAAGATGCACTGTCTGCCTCATTTGGGCAGTAAATGGAGACAAGTGCTAACCTCTCATTACGTATTTTACAGCGTATAAAAACAAATCTGCCTTCATCATTCCCGGTATGTTCAATAGTTAAATGTAACTTCCTATCGACTAAGTTAAGCACCCCCTTAATTTTATTAGGAGCACAAGAGAAGGCTGCCAGTTTGTAATACTTGTTTTGAAAACGTGTCACATCGCATTGTTTTAAATGAGACTCTTGTATCAGGGCACAGGAAATCGATTTATTGTGCAAATATTCTAATATCCGGGTAAACTTAATAGGATAATTTAGGCCATTTATATTCAATGATAAGATATTCAGAACATGCATTGTGTGCTCGCAATGCCAAAATTCTGTCTAAATGAAGAGAAACAAAAGCAATGCCATACTGCAAGTGACATGTAAACATTAGTATGTATCCTAGATACCAATCCACCTAGATGCATAGAAAAGCAGAATAAATAAAAGTATTGATGTCTGTTGCAGGGCATATAAAAAAAATTTTAAAAAGCAAAAGCAAGGAATGACAAACAACTGTGTATAAAAACAAAGCAGACCGCACTTTACCGAGAGTGTAGGTCTGCGTAAACAACAGAAACAAATGTTGATGCGTGACCAGTCCACTTCAACGCAAGACATGTCCTCAAAATGCCCACTGAGCCAAAAGCGTAGTGATTGAATCTGCTCTCCATCAGCACAAATAATAATAATAATAATATAATAATAAAGGAAAATAAAGAAAATAAATCATTATTATTTACCAATCAGGATGAACGTACAGGGCAGGGGAAAGATTCCAAAAAGAAATTAACAAGTGTCCATGTCCACCAGACCTCATCGTTAGTTTTCCCTCGTTGAGCTGAGAGGATGGAGACGTAGACGACGCCTTCACGCTGCTTTGTAGCACTGCAGAATACGTCTTCAGTGACAGTGAAGTAACAAAATCCTCTGCCTTTTGAGGAGAGTCGAACATCATCTGCTCACCTTTGTGTCGTAGTTTAATTACCGCCAGATAGGTGAGGAAGGGCTTGAGAACAAGTGCTGTCATCGTCTTCAAGACTGGATTAAAGCTCTTTCTCTTGGTAACCATGACTGGCCTAAAGTCGGGAAAAAACAGCAGTGTGACACCGTCCTGCGCATACCTCACCGGATATGCCTGCCGAGCACCTTTCAGGATCGCCGATCTGTCATGCCACCTTAGTACACGGAAGATGAGAGTACGTGGCCGATCTGAGTTTTTCATTCCGTCATACACGCGATGGGCCTGATCAATCTTGATGTCACGGCCTTTCAGGGAAGGGATCCACTGGAAAGATTAGCTCTGAGGAAACCAGCCGCATCGGAGCCCTCTGCCCCTCCGGCAACCCCACCAGTCGTACATTATTTCTCCTGCTCCTATCTTCAATGTTCGTAATTTTTTCGGTGAGTTTCTCCAGCTGATTTCTTAAGTTTGTGTCTGTCCTCCTATCCTCACGTGCAGCTGCTTGAACGGAATCGACCCGGTCATGATGGCAAGCTTTTCAACTTCTGCTTTTAGCTCTTTAACAGAATCGTTGGTTGTTTGTATATCCAAATGTAGATCACAGAGTGCTGGGGTCAGTACAGAGTCTATAGTTTCTCGTACAGTCGACTACCGAATCAAGAGTACTTTGTTGGTCTTTAAGCGCTAGCTTGATACCGTTAGCTATAGCAGCGTCGAGATCCTCTCTGAAGATGGTGGAATCTTTGAATTTTTTCTTTATTGGCGATTGTCCACACTCTCTTTTCCGGCTGTCCTTGACTGCTGGGGCACTCATAGTGAGCTAAATAAAGAGTGGTTAAAAATTTACTGACAGATATACAATTTCTGACAAAGTGAGCAGAGCGAAGGACTATGCGTGCATTGCCGCCGAAGGGTCACGTCATCTCAGCAGAACTGTTTTGACAAAAATGTTGTACATACATAGTTTTGTTGTGATACTGTACTGCATGGATTTCCAGACCGTGTTTAGTCTGAAGCGAAAGCCCCTCTAGCTTTTCCGAGTCTTGTTTTTGTGTCTTTTTGTGTTTTGTAACACAAAGAACTGCAACTTCAATTTCAATTATAAAGCAGCTCTCCTGTGTATTTTTAATGAACAGAAGAAATAAAGATTTACACATCAAAGGTGGAGGCCCAGAGCTACAGTTACCTATGTATTTGGCATGGGATGGGGATGTAGTCCCTCAGATATTATATTTTAGTAAAGATAATAATGACAAATCTGATTCTTAAAGTCCTGAAAGGTGTGAGGTGGGGCCTCCATGAATCACATTTGTATATTCAGCACATCCCATAGATGCTCAATAGGATTGAGATCTGGGAAATTTGGAGGCCAAGGCAACACCTTGAACTCTTTGTCATGTTCCTCAAACCATTCCTGACAATTTCTGCAGTGTGGCAGAGTGAAATATCCTGCTGAAAATGGCCACATCAGAGAACACTATTGCCATGAAAGGGATTTATGTGGTCTGAAACAATCTTTAGATAAGTGCTATATGTCCACATCAATGCCAGAACCCAAGGTTTCCCAGCAGAGCATCACATTGCGTCATTTGACAGTGGACAGGGGTCTCATGGGCACTCTGCCTGGTCTGTGGCTACAAACTGTGATGCACTGTCCTGACACCTTTCTCTCATGTCCAGCATTATATTTTTCAGTAATTTCTAGCTTTTGCTCCCCATGTGCACAGTGCCACATTAATCCTTTGTGGGCCCTGGGCTAACACATATGCCCCCATATGCCGGTTATCTTCAATGAACAAACAGCATATAAAGACGCGTATGTTCTGAAATAAACGTGCACACGAGAAATAAAAATAACCAAACAATATGCGCACATTATAATCCCATAGTAGGCTAAAAATTATTTACATAACTTAAACAATATCATTGAGTAATAATCTTACAAATCAGAAACAGTCCAGCAAATAAAATTAATTAAATATCACTCACCGCTGAAAGGGCTTCTTCCTACTCTTCTTCAAAGAGAATTCCTCAATTAAATCCTTAAATGGGAAAGTTCCCAAGCAACACTGCTCAAAAAAAGTTGCCTGGCAAAATTGCTCAAAATGTTTCCCTGTGTATCATAAGCCTAAGAAAAATACGATAGAGATACAAATTAAATGAACTCGTTTTGCAAATACAGTAGGTTTATTTAACATGTAAACATTTAGCAACTACATTTTTTTTTTTTTTTTTTTTGATTAACATTAAAGGGTCAGTTCACCCAAAAAGGAAAATTAGCCTGTGTTTTGCTCACCCTCAAAGCATCCTAGGTGTATATGACTTTTTTACTTTCAGACGAATCCAATCGGAGTTATATTAAAAATTGTCCTGGCCCCTCCAAGCCTTACAACGGGGAGCAGCTACGTTTGCAATTCAAACAATGATTTTGTAAAAACAATAATTCATTTGTTATTTTTATGGTCTAGGTCAGGGCTGTCCAAACTGAGTTTAGCTCCAACTTGCCTCAACACAACTGCATGGAAGTTTCTAGTATGCCTATTAAGAGCTTGATTAGCTGCTTCAGGTGTGTTTAATTAGGGTTGGAGCTAAACTCTGCAGGACACCGGCCCCCCAGGACCGAGTTTGGACAGCCCTGGTGGTCGTACGGCAAATGCCTGCAAATACGGGACAAACTGTATTCCGGAACGCTTCTCTGATGCCTTAAATACAGGAGGATTTCGGATTATATGGAATGGTTGGCAACCCTATTTAAAACGCAAAAGAGAATTGTCTCGGGGGGGCCCCCTAGTGTTCGGGCTGCAGCCCATGCTGCCCATTAGGATAACACGGCCCTGCATGTGCATCAATGAGCTTTGGGCGCCCATGACCCTGAAACCAGTTCTTCTTCCTTGCATCACTTTTGGTAGGTACTTATTACTGCCTACCAGGAAAACCCAGGTATTTTTCTACTTCCTACACATGAAATTCAAGAACTGACCGTTCACATGCTGTCTAATATCTCCTACCCCTTGACAGGTGACATTGTGCCATATAATTCCCTG
This sequence comes from Onychostoma macrolepis, assembly GCF_012432095.1. Taxonomy (NCBI): domain Eukaryota; kingdom Metazoa; phylum Chordata; class Actinopteri; order Cypriniformes; family Cyprinidae; genus Onychostoma; species Onychostoma macrolepis. The sequence goes on along the minus strand of NC_081176.1, from coordinate 25,493,751 downwards.
TGATTTTCTGTTCTCTATTCATCCCTTTCAGTTCCTCTGCAGCTCAGGGTGTAACTGGAAGATCTGCATTCTTGTTCATACTCATACAGTGATGATAAACTGAAGTCAGGTTATGACAGAGTATTGAGTGACAACAAAAATACAAAAAAAATATTGTTCAGAGAAAAGTTTCACTTTTCAGGATCCAGAATACAACATAGTTTTTTTTTGTTTTTTCAAGAGGAGTTACGACAGGAAGCTTCCCTCTCAAACTCATGTAAGTTTATTTTCTCATTATTTGATGCTATTTCTACAGAATGAGATTAGGACACATCCAACTCTTATTTTATAATGTATAATGTGGAGATATCAGGAACCATAAATGTCAAATCAGTTTTTCCAGAAATTGGAGATCACAGGAGTCATTGTGTAGGGTAGCACTCGAGTATTTTAATAATAATATCATCATAAAATAAGTGACTAAACAAAACAATATTGTTCCTAGTTCGATATCATAATAAATTGATTTTACTTTATACAGCATATATTGTCAAATTGTGTAAGTGTATGTTGTTTGATCCAGTTCACTGTAAATGCATAATTATTAGAAGAACTTTGAAACTTTTTATTTTCAATAAAACATAACATTAAACACTGGTGAATAGCTTTGAGACTCTGAACATGAACATAAAATAAGACCCGAAATAGCAGAATAAACCAAAAGAGAGTCTCTCACGGTTGGAAAACACATTCTTCCCTAAAGAGAAGTTTCATGTTTAGTTCCTGTTCTTAGTTGTTAAAACTTTGACTCCCTCATATTCTTAGAAATAACAATATCCATAAGTTACTTTGTCCTTCACTGAGATGACATCCATGTCTAAAAAAATCCAGTTTTTTTTAAATGAATGAATAAATACATAAAATAAAATGAAGCAGACTTGGATCTATTATAGCACCTTGTCCATTCTTAAAACACAAAAAAACTAAGGCTTAAATGTATTGATTATTATTAAGACATGTTGGGCTTGGCAGCAGTATAAGGCCTTAAGTAAGGGGAAAGAAGCTCTCATTAATACATTCTATGAAACCTTACAAAAAGAAAAATAATTGCAGAATTAAATTAATCTGCAGAATTCAACAGAAAATCGTTCACCCATGGAAACGTGCATGTGATATTTTATAATATTAACAAATACATAGAAATAAAAAATACATTTATTCTGGCCAACACACATGTTCCTGTTTGAGTGTTTCACAATCTCATTGTTATACAGTAAGAACAAGCAGTGCACAATGATTGGTGTCAGCAAGAGCATAACGGCACAAAACGGTGTAATGCTTGTTTCACACTGCAAGGTTTTTCACTTCCAGCCTTCATGGACAATTATATATCATTTATAAATGATTAAATACAAAATGAATAGTAGTTATTAAGATTGATGTGGTTTGGAATTGGTAAAATGTGCTTGAAAAAAAAAAAAAAAAAAGATCAATATCAATGTGCCTAATAATTATGCATGCACTGTGCTCAATTTACACAGAGTGCACGTGATCGCAAAATCGAAAGTGAAAAGCGAGAGCTCATTAAAATGCGATTTCAATATCCTGCATTTTGATAGCGGCTCCCTGATGTGCGAAAATTATATACAATATTAGAATGTTTGCAGGAGTGGGCGGTAATGGTCAGAAATTCAGCGGGAGCAAGCTTAAGAAAACTGTGCCTTGCAGGGATCTAGGCTGCGCATCAATACACACTAAGTTTTTTCGTACAACCCAATCTCCACCCGCAATCATTAGTGCAGTTTCTTTCTGTCTTTAAGGACAATTTTTGAAATAGTGCCATAAACCAAATTTAATTCAAGCACTTCCAAGGACCTATGTTTGTTTTCAAGTAGCGTGGGAACCCTGAGTTTGCCACGGTTCCTTCTATATGGGAGCTTGAGTTCTTTTTCTCTGCTTACATTTGAAATAGGCTAGAGGCAAAATTATTACAAGTAAAAGGCAAACACAGATCAGTAATATCATCCACCAGTCTAATTGTGTTTTTGGTACTCTTTTTCTTCTTCAGTGGATTGGTTTTCATTTTTTGCTGTTGTTTCTGCAACAAAACAAGATCAGAAAAAAAAAAAAAACATTACTACGCTGTGTAAAACAGTAACAAAACAATTCATATTGTATACAGAAAGATTCAAGCTGTTTTTAATTTAAAACTTCAAACATAAATTAACTATTTTTACCCACCTTTGATGATCAGGTGTACAGACTCCTGTTCATTTGAGGGTGTGATATAGCAGTTGAAGTCTCCTGCATCAGCGTGAGTGAGGTTGATGAGTTTGATGGAGAAATTTCCCCTCTTATACTCGTCAGGGAAAGATTGCGCTCTATTCTTATACCGTGGGTCCTGTGACTCTAAATTATCTGTACCTTTAATTAAATTATAAATAATCTCACTGTCTTTGTCTCTCCAAAACACATCAATGTCTTGAAGTTTAAGATCATGTTCAGCTGAAGAACACGGCAGGACAACAGAACCGCCATTATCAGCCTCAACTGTGACATCCAGAGACACTGAAATGATACAAACTGTAATTGTAAACACATAATCCAGCATTTATACATGAGGCATGGATTTATCATTCAAATTTAGTTCAGATGCTCACCTTTGTTTATAAGCACTGCAAGCACACAGATGAAACAGCAACTGTAGAAACACACACAAAAAGTTATGTTAACTTCCTTAATCTTAGCCAGTACAGCTTGACATTGGAAAAAGGCTTGTTTGAGATGCGCAGAACTGATCACTGTCTGACTAGCTGTGATGTCAATATAAATCACAAGAACAAGGTAGGCAAAATTTGTTTACAAGTTGAACAAACTAAAAGTATGATGGAAAGTCACTAATTGCCATTAAAACTTATAATATCAGTTTTGTGGTTAATTTGCCTGATATACATTGACAAATTGTGTCACAGAAATTGTGTTCATTCCAAGTAATGAAACCCTGCATAGACTTGAAACACTTGTCAAATAATTACTCTTATTCAACCTTGACTTAGTACAAATATAATTTTTATGTGGAAAATTAAATTTCTTCTTTTTATATATATTAATATATAATATTTATAAAATAGACATTAAATGGGTTGTAAATGTTAACTAAAATTTCAAAATGCACACAATTACAACTAAATTAACAAATGCTTCCATTTATGTCCCGTAACACTATACTGGATGTTGTATAGGCCTAATTATTCTGTAGATGCTAAATATGATTTAACAGTAAATGTTGTTGTTCATAAGGGAGCATCTTCACCTGTCTTACCCTCCTGGTAAAATCTTTAATATTTTGAATGCACTGTAAGACTCAGTCAATCGAATTACTATCAAATAAAAATAACAGCACATGCACCACGACACAAAAACAATACAACATGCTAATGCTAATGGCTAAAACAGATAACCTGCAACTCGCTAATGGCTAATTAATCAAACCATAATTAATGCATTAAAGACCTTGAAAGGATTTGTTTGTTTGTTAATGCTAGTTTAAGTGAGGATAGAAATAAACTAGGCCAAATACGAGCGAGCAAACTTTCACTTTTTGTACATATCGCGGCAGATCAGATCTGAAATGTATGGGATGAACGGCTCGTGTGAAAACCGAATATCAAGAAGAAATTATGAACATACCCGATGATCATGTTGCCCCTATATAATTAATTTAGCTTGTACATAATTTCCACGATACTACTTTTCTTTGGAAACAGAAAGTACTTAACTCTGTTACCGTTTCCGGGTAGCGGAAATCGTCATACAGACATGGGTTTAAAAAAAAACAAGAAAAAACTTTTAGATTAGCAAATATAATTTTTTTTGTATCTATTCGCATCAACAACAAAATAAAAAGTCACGACTGATTTTTTTTTTTCACGAAGAGTGGGGAAAAAAAACAAAAAACAAAATGTCAATATACAGTCGCTCCCACAGCCACTGTTTTACCTCTGGTTAGTCGCTGCTGGTAGATGCTGGAACTACACCCGACGGCATGTTTCTCCATAGATAGCCTTTCAAAAATAGACATGATTTCTGATGAAATAAAAAGTCTTTCCTTGTTAGAAATATCATTAGAAAAATCATTAAACTGTAACGCAAAGTAAAATATTAGGCTATAACATAAAAAAGTGCAAGTTTTGAGCTACTCGGACAAGACGTTCATTCGATCTATCTCTCTCACTTTAAATTTAATTTTGAAAAACATTTTTTGAAATTATTTAACCCACAAACCCATCTTAAAATCCGTGTGAACTGGAAGTGTGGATTGAGGGAGCATAGCATAGCACTCGCAAGCACACTTATGAATGCTAAAATGACGAATGGGCCATTAGATGGTCTTGTGGACTTAACGGACACGAGCACGTGGTGGCCATTGTATGTCAGTAAGAGTCGACCAGAAGTGTTCCATTTGGGACAGGGCCCATGTCGCCAGGTTGGACAATTTGTGCTTTCCATGTGCTGAACCAACGTCATTAATGGCTTTTATATTTTACGTGCAACACACGTCGTCCTTGTCATCATCACAGAATCTGACCAATGAGGAAAAAGTGCGTCGTCATCAAGGCTTTCACAGCCAATTTTGAGCAACTGCAGCGCCAGACCTCGGCGGCTGGTCTCGTTTGGCTCTCACAGTACTTTGATGTGATGTGATCATAAGGAGGCTGCAGCACTGATCAAAGTCGGACAAATTTTCTAACCAGAATGCATTGCTTTTGTCAGGTGGCAGCCGTTTTTTTGCGGCGCCGCATTGAAGGCGCGGTCACACTGCACTTTTTGTTCCACTGACTTACATTCAATATGCATGTGAAATGCATCAGACCGGAAATGCAAGCCCATGTGAAAAGTTTTCGCATTTCGCTGCGTTCCAAAGTTCGAGCTTGGTGATCTCTGCCATGCGAATTCGCATCACGTGACACCGTGTGACCAATGGCAGATCGATACGTCACAGCATGACCTTGTAGCTAATTTAAAAGAACATAAATTTAAAACTGCAGTGCTGCGGGAAAGTGTAGTAGATTGTATGCTTTTACATTTTAGATGTATTATTATTTGTCATGTTGAATTTAACTTTTTAAAAAGACGCTGCAGAGCATGACGTCATATAACGACCGTTGCAGCATCTGAGGGAATTTTGCATGCTCAAAGTCTAGTGTGACCGGGGCTTAAAGGGTTACTCCACCCCAAAATAAAAATTTTGTCATTAATCACTTACCTCCATGTCGTTCCAAACCCGTAAAAGCTTTGTTCGTCTTCGGAACAAAATTTAAGATATTTTAGATGAAAAACGGGAGGCTTGTGACTGTCCCGTTGACTGCCAAACGATTTTCACTGTCGAGGTCCAGAAAAGTATGAAAGACATCATCAGAATACTCCATCTGCCATCAGTGGTTCAACCATAACGTTATGAAGCTACAAGAATAACATTACCGTAGCGCCATTTTGGAGAGAATCCGCTGGACACACATAGCGTACGCAGTTCTGTGCCGCAATGCAGCGATACACTGTTTTTGTACAAAGCGTAAATACGTGTAGAAGACGTATCCTTGCATTGCGGCGGACACAGAACTGCGTACGCTAGGTGCATCCAGCGGATTCTCTCTAAAATGGCGCTGCGGTGATGTTCCACTGAAGAAAAAAAAAAAATGTTTGTCTTGGTAATCCTTAACCAAAATCTAATCATTTACTTCCGTTCTGGAATAACATTCCTTCTCTGACGACGTCAGTTTGACGGCTTGGGCAGAATATGCTTAACCACACCCCTCCAACCATTAAATTGCTGCAAGTGAAAGATGAGAGGAGGAGCGCAAAAATAAAACCTTGCTCTCTATTAAATATTCCGTTTCAGTTGGAAATACGCCACTACACTAAAATAAAGTTGGCAGCAACTTCCGGTTCACGTGGACTTTAAGTATATAATACCCACGCCGTCAAACTCACGTAATCGGAGAAGGAATGCCATTGAAAACCAGAGTTGCGACATGTTTTGATCTTGCCACCACATGGTTAAGTGGTTCATGGAGCTCTCAATAGTTCCAAACATCTCTGACCACGCGTTACAGCATTTTATTCTGATAAAGAGACAACATTACGTGTTCTTACACTCCTTTGCAGTCGAATATCGAATGGAATTTTATAAATTAAATATATTAATTATATTTTAATTCAGTAATATTTACTTAATATTTTGAGGAGATTATTTGTACTGAATGACAAATTATAATATTATATTTTCTAATATATTTATTCATTTATAATACTTATAGTATTTAAGGTTAAAAAAGAGAAACCATTTTTAAATTCCAATGCAAAGAAGCAAATTAGAGGCATTTGGTAACCAGAAAAATAATATTCATATGTATAATGCCATGGCGTAACCACTAGATGCCTGTATGGCTATTTAATCAATTATACATAGTACAGCTCTAGTCCAATTGCTCAAAAGAGTATTGCTGGTCATAATTGTTTACTGAATTGTTTTAGGTTCTGCATTTTAATATACATTTAGACATTATCAAACACTCAATTTTGATAAGTTTTGATTTTTCTTTTTTTTTTTGAAGTTACATTTAAAAAGGTTTAATTACTCACAACCTAATGTTATTTTATGATATTCACATACACAAGGGATAATGAATGCAAGCAAATATATAATTTAACCCAAAAAGACGTTTAAAATAGTGTTTAAAATAAACAAGTCAACCAATTGCATTTAGCGAAAGTCTTTATTATTTAAAATATCTAGTGAGGCACTATTTAAGTTACATCAAAGTTATTCTTTGAATGGGCAGTCTTCACAGAAACTCATTCGACCTCCTACAATGAGAGAAGGTAGTAGAAACACTAAAAACTGTTACTGCAATTATAGTCTAACTACCTATTATCTAACAACAAACATTAACTATAACATGCTACATAAAATACCACTACAGGCTAGATTCCCGGGAGGTCAACAAATGCGTTAAAATGTCTAAAAATGCAGTAATTTCTTCAATCTACCAGCGAGTGTCTTTGAGAAGCACTGAAATGAATGGGGTTCAATGCTGGAATTATTGGTTGTTTGGAACTATTGGCTGCACCATGACACGCTTTACTTACACATTCCTCAGTTCTCGTCAAAGTCTATGGGAGTGCTGCAACTCTGATTTTCAACAGCTTTGCACCATAGACTCGGTCGGTGTCTCATCATAGCTGGGGTCATTTCGTGGGGGAAAACAATCCTTTCTCCTGCCTAGAAAAGCATGGTTAACCTAGTATGGCCTGCGTAGAATCAATTCTGCCACTCGACAGAGCAAGATACATAGAAAAAACTGAGCTGTATTGGGTTGGATTGTTTGCAAAGTAATGGACAAACGACCCAATGGAATGGGCAGAGGTGTCGTTTCCTGACAACAATATGGCACCTCAATCCAAAGCTGGTGAACTTGCATGGACAGCAAAGCCCAGTGCCACCAAAGATTCTGCCACAGGCAGTGAATGCTGAACACAATTACTGAGGCACAAGCACCCTCTACCAGGCACATAAATGGAATATGTTTGTGGACTGAACGCAGGCTGACGATCAGATGAATTGTCCCGTGTTAGTCAGTTCTTTTTACAGAAGCGATTAGACAGCAGTCATGCTCCCTCTACACCTTTGTATGTGGCCGCTATTATGATTTTTCATTTCCAAATCAATGACCAGTTAAACTCCCTCCTCATTGCTCACTTGGGACTTGGTTTTAGACTTTAGGACTTTAAGTACTTTGTCATTGCACAATGAAACTCTGGTGGAGCAACCCCCCAGGTGCCCACCCGATACACACAAACAAGCAGTGTTGGGGAAAGTTACTTTTAAAAGTAATGCATTACAATATTGCGTTACTCCCTAAAAAAGTAACTAATTACGTTACTTAGCTACTTTTTATGGAAAGTAATGCATTACGTTACTTTTGCGTTACTTTTTAAATATGAACAGGGCTTGATTGTTTTTAATACAAGAAGTTCTAATTATAGCAAATGTAAAAGCCCTTTCACACCAAAAAGTGTAATGAATAAACCTCAGGCTGAAGGAAAAGTAAATTCACATCTGTAAAGTAGAACGCAGGAGAAGATGGTTCAACACTCTTCAGCAATAAAAAAAAACAATGAAGCACAATTGTTAGTTTATCTAAAGTCATTATTGCTTGTTAGTATGGTTGAACTGGATCATCAAAGGTCAACCATTGGTTAATAAAATGGGATTAGATGCATTTGTGTTGTTTAACATGTTTAATTATTGCAGGTTTGTGTCATATTCTGACACATCTTTTGTGTCATAATTCATTTTGATGAATATTAAATCTGTTCTTTGCGAGTGGGATGAATTAATGCATATTCACATTTAGTCTAGAACTACAGTATAACAGCATGTTCACACAGCACACTGCCAGTCAATAAATGGGGAAAAAGTAACTCAGATATTTTCTTGTAAATTAAAAAGTAATGCATTACTTATAGTTACTTGAAAAAAGTAATATTATTACGTGACTCGCGTTACTTGTAATGCGTTACCCCCAACACTGCAAACAAGTGATGCACCATGCACACACCAAAGACACCACTGATATACGTAATAGGCAATAGAATACGATATACACAATACAATAAACAATATACACAATATGCAGAGCTGGGTAGATTACTCACAAATTGTAATCCGTTACTGATTCCAAATTACATGACAAAAATTGTAGTCAGTAACATAATCCGTTACATTACACATTCAGGTGACACATTATAGGTAATATAATCAGATTACTTTTAGATTACTTTTGATTTAACTCGTTCATCACATTGATTTAAATAGCATTATCTTGTACCATAATGATGTAAAAAATGCAAAGAGTAAGAAAACTTGTTCCATTCATTGTAATTTACAACATGAAGTGCATCAAACATATTACATCAAGGTTTCCCAAACTAGGGTTTGTAAAGGAACTGCAGGGGGGTTGTGAGTTTAATGAAAAGCTGACAATTCATTAAATCATAAAAAAAAATGAAAATAAATTATTTTAAAACAAACTCCCTCTCGAGGAAAGTCTCTTCACTTGGGGGCCATATTTGCAATGCCTCTAGGCAGCTCATACAAGATGATATGAATTAATGAATGGGGGAATCCTGAAATCTCAAAAACTGTTTGCTGAACTCACAATTAAATTACATGTCAAATCCGCAACAAAAATATGAAATTAATTGCCCCATGAAAGTTGTTTCTTATGGTCAAATAGCGTTTAAAAAGCTTATTTTTCAGGCCAGACCGGCCAATGCGCATTCGGAGTCATATGTGCATTGGATGGTCTAGTCAGGATTGTCAAAACATTGCAAAACGTTTTTTAAATGGAAACGTTGGTGCGTTGAACACCCTGTTCTGATGACGCAAGAGTTGCAACTATGGCAGCTGAGAAGGCCATTCTTTGTGTTCTTTTTGAAGAATTTTCGGAGCCTGATGAAATCGGTATAAATACGTGTTTAATACTGCAAAATATGCTCAATGTTGCAGTCACAGCCCTTTCCGTCCATTCTTGTGTAAAGCACTTAATTACCATTGTGTATGAAATTTGGTATATAAATAAACTTGCCTTGCAATGAAGCTAAAAACTACATCATGTTGATATGCTATATTGTTACTATAAAACTCTTACGACAAACATGTCTTCTAATATCTTCAATTGTTGCGTATACCGAGCTGCAGCAGACACATTTGTAAACGACTTTACTTGGACCCATTGTGCGAGCTGTCTCTTTAATACGGCGTGGTTTATATACATGTCGTTCATCCCGGAAACCAGGTTTGGGCTTGAATGTGCCCCATGTTTCTATGGAAAATTTGGTACTATAAGGTGGGACTATTCCTCCATATTGCACATTGCAGTTTCTCCCATTCATAAGTATAAGAGTGAACCGTCTTTGTATTTCTATAGTCTTTGTTTTAAATAAAAACAACACTTATAGTAATAACTATAGTAATAACACTTACTAAAAAATATAAAATATTTTTGTTTACCTGCATGCCATGTGATACTTAATTATTGAAATATTTATTTTAAAATCTCAGGGGTACTTAAAGCAAATATAGGCTATTTGGTGAATAAGGTTCAGATTAAAAAAAACTAAGAAATAATGTGAATATGTGCATTTTAATTAGTCATAATTAATAATACATGGTTAAAAAAATCTACAGAGTAATAATTCAAATAAAATTGAATGTGTTCATCAGTAGATGATGCAATGTTGAAACCCTTCTTAAACCTGAAATGATTTTTGTAAATTCAGTGGTCAAATGCTGTCGCCACCTGACTAATGACTGATCTTTGTGTGAATGTCCACAAAATTGTACTATATATATAATATGTATATAATCGGAAGGAAAATTCTAAAAATGAAAAAGAGAAATTAAGGAGAATCAATGAATTATGAATAATTTATTGCTATTGTGAGAATAATATGTAATCATGTAATCCATAAAAAGGTAACTGTAGTCTGATTACGAGTATTTTAAAATGTAACTTACTCTAATTACAAGTACTTAATTTTTGGAATCTGATTACGTAATCCAGATTACATGTAATCAGTTACTACCCAGCTCTGACAATATGCTATTCAACACAGTACTCAAGGGACAAATAGCACATGGCAACAAATGTGCATTAATGTAAACATTATGTTTATGTGCATAAATGTAGTCATTATGTGCAATTAAGCACATTTTGGACATAAAGCTCTAGCAGTGCCTCCATTCAAGCCACTGCTGACAGCTGAATTATAAGCACTCTCACTGAAGAGACTGTACTACTTCTGCGAAGTGAGTCGAGGACTTGCAAGGACTGTCTACTAACACCACTTGCATGAAATTCATGCCAGTGGATTGTAAAGTTATTCTTAAACCCAAGAAGGGTTAGGTGCCAGAGGTGCTCTCAATACTGTTTACAGCTCAGGTCATAATCTTGTTAGTGACTATATGTGATATTGCCAGCACTGTTGCCATTTGTTTTGTCAGCTTGAATACACTGTGATAGCACTGCCACCTGTTCAGTGCTGATTTTCCTGCTGGATCTTCTACCTGTCCTCTCCTTCCCGTGACTGGATTCTTTATCCAGAAGGAAACATATTTCAGATAACTATCTCCTTGCTTCTATTTGAAATAAGCAACTTAAAGGTTTCCCCTTTTCCAAACAATATCAATAGAGATTCATAAGACTGGCCTGCTAATGAGGCTTATTCCTTTAGTTTTAATTAGCAAAAAGAGACACAATTACAAGAGAAATTAAAGCTGCAAGCAGCGATGAATGGGCCCTCGCACCCGGGCTCACCGCCGACCGGTTGCTTCAGGAGAGAGGGAACCGTGAGCAATATGCATTTAAAAAGGCAAACATAGAGGAATATGTCAAAGTTATTTATATGTGCCAAACCTGCTGCCAGCTGGTGGCGCTATGTCTATAACTGAATATTGGCATGTAGATGTCTTCAGGGCAGCACTTTTATCAAACATATGAAGTTTGATGCAGATTGAAAGTAGTATGTTTGAGTTATTATAAAGCATGACATTTCCTATTGCCAAAAGGTGGCGCTATGATTATAACTGAATATTGGCCTTTAGGTGTCTTCAGGCCATGACTCTTACCAAACATGTGAAGTTTGGTGCAGATTGGACATTGCATGTTTAAGTTAGTGTAAAACAAGCCATTTCCTGTTGCCAGCAGGTGGCGCTATGTATATAACTGGAAATTGGCATGTAGATGTCTTCAGGCCAGCACATTTATCAAACATATGAAGTTTGGTGAAGATTGAACATTGCATGTTTAAGTTAGTTTAAAACAAGTAATTTACTGTTGCCAGAAGGTGGCAGTATGATTATAACTGAATATTGGCCTTCAGATGTGTTTAGGCCAGGACTATTATAAATAAAAAGTGTGAAGTTTGGGGCAGATAAGACATTGTATGCCTGAGTTACAACAACTTCCTGTGTCATGGTATTAATAACATGTTTTAGTATTTAGTAAGTGTTGCTAGCATGTTTGACCATTATTCTAGCATGTTTAGCACACAATGGCATAATTTACAGTGTTGCTAAAAGTGCATCACTGTGTAAAACATGTCACTTCCTGTTGTCAGTAGGTGGCGCTATAACTATAACCGAATGTGAGCATGTAGATGTCTTCAGGCCAGGACTGTAATCAAACATGTGAAGTTGGAGGCAGATTGGACATTGTATGCCTGAGTTACAACAACTTCCTTTTTGATGGAGTTAGTAGCATACTTTAGCACTTAGCTAAGTGTTGCTAACATGTTTGAGCATGTTGCTAACATGTTTAGCACACAATGGCATATTTTAATGTGTTGCTAATAGTGCATCACAGTCTAAAACATGTCACGTCCTGTTGCCAGCAGGTGGCGCTATGACTATAACCAAATACGGGAATGTATATGTGTTCAGGACAGGCCTCTTATCAAACTTGTAAAATTTGGGGCAGATTGGACACTGCATGCCTGAGTTACAGCAACTTCCTGTTTCACTGCATTACTAGCATGCTTTAGCACTTAGCTAAGTGTTGCTAGCATGTTTTAGTATGCTTGTAGCATGCTGCCAGCCTATTTATCACTTGTTGACACTTTTTAATATGCACCTAGGAGTCCATTACAGTGTTAAACATGTCTCTTCCTGTTGCCAGCAGGTGGCGCTATGACTGTACCCGAATACGGGAATGTAGATGTGTTCAGGACAGGCCTCTTATCAAACTTGTTAAATTTGGGGCAGATTGAACACAGCATGCCTGAGTTACAGCAACTTCCTGTTTCACTGCATTACTAGCATGCTTTAGCACTTAGCTAAGTGTTGCTAGCATGTTTTAGTATGCTTGTAGCATGCTGCCAGCCTATTTATCACTTGTTGACACTTTTAATATGCACCTAGGAGTCCATTACTGTGTAAAACATGTCACTTCCTGTTGTCAGTAGGTGGCGCTATAACTATAACCGAATGTGAGCATGTAGATGTCTTCAGGCCAGGACTGTAATCAAACATGTGAAGTTGGAGGCAGATTGGACATTGTATGCCTGAGTTACAACAACTTCCTTTTGATGGAGTTAGTAGCATACTTTAGCACTTAGCTAAGTGTTGCTAACATGTTTGAGCATGTTGCTAACATGTTTAGCACACAATGGCATATTTTAATGTGTTGCTAATAGTGCATCACAGTCTAAAACATGTCACGTCCTGTTGCCAGCAGGTGGCGCTATGACTATAACCAAATACGGAATGTATATGTGTTCAGGACAGGCCTCTTATCAAACTTGTAAAATTTGGGGCAGATTGGACACTGCATGCCTGAGTTACAGCAACTTCCTGTTTCACTGCATTACTAGCATGCTTTAGCACTTAGCTAAGTGTTGCTAGCATGTTTTAGTATGCTTGTAGCATGCTGCCAGCCTATTTATCACTTGTTGACACTTTTTAATATGCACCTAGGAGTCCATTACAGTGTTAAACATGTCTCTTCCTGTTGCCAGCAGGTGGCGCTATGACTGTACCCGAATCACGGAATGTAGATGTGTTCAGGACAGGCCTCTTATCAAACTTGTTAAATTTGGGGCAGATTGAACACAGCATGCCTGAGTTACAGCAACTTCCTGTTTCACTGCATTACTAGCATGCTTTAGCACTTAGCTAAGTGTTGCTAGCATGTTTTAGTATGCTTGTAGCATGCTGCCAGCCTATTTATCACTTGTTGACACTTTTTAATATGCACCTAGGAGTCCATTACAGTGTTAAACATGTCACTTCCTGTTGCCAGCAGGTGGCGCTATGACTATATCTGAATATGAGCATGCAGATGTGTTCAGGACTGAACTCCTATGAAACGTGTGAAGTTTGGGGCAGATCGGACATTGCTTGCCTGAGTTACAGCAACTTTTTATAGCATTTATGAATCTTGGTTAATGATATGTTCAAAATTGACTACTACATTTTTAATTAATTTCTTGTTAATGTACATCAGTTGCAGTACCATGAACTAACATAAATATTTTTTTACTAACACAAAGAAATATAGTAAAATATATGTTGTTCATACTTAGTTTGTTAGTTTTGAATTAACTAATGTTAAAAACTATGTTCTTGAACTATACTAGTTAACATGAACAATAATTACATAATATTTATTAATGTTAATTAATGTTAAGTTAAAAATTTATTAATACATTATTAAAATTTAAAGTTGTATCTTAACATTAGTTTATGTTCTGTGAATTAACATAAAATTAATATTTTTAATGTTAGAGTTAATTAACATTAAATAAGATTAATAAATGATTTTAAATTATATTGTTCCTTTTTAGTTCATGTTACTTAATGTAATAACTTATGTTAACCAAAGAGACCTTAATGTAAATTGTAACCCATGCTTTTTATATTCTATTCTATTCTATTCTGTTATATTCTATCACTATAATATATATATATATATATATATATGTAAAATAATATTGACAGTACAGAACATTTCAGCTGATTCTATGCATTAATTTTCATTCTGATAGACATACAGGCAGCTCTTGAAATGTAATGCTATGCCTCCATCTGGTGGTCATCCTTGGTATTACACCCTTGGTATTAACTAACATTAAATAAGATTAATAAATGATTTTAAATTATATTGTTCCTTTTTAGTTCATGTTAATTAATGTAATAACTTATGTTAACCAAAGAGACCTTAATGTATATTGTTACAAATACTTTTAATATTCTATAACTATTTAAAAAAAAAAGATAATTATATACAGGTGCTGGTCATATAATTAGAATATCATCAAAAAGTTGATTTATTTAACTAATTCCATTCAAAAGTGAAACTTGTATATTATATTCATTCATTACACACAGACTGATATATTTCAAATGTTTATTTATTTTAATTTGGATGATTAGAGCTTACAACTCATGAAAGTCAAAAATCAGTATCTCAAAATATTATAATATTACTTAAGACCAATACAAAGAAAGGATTTTTAGAAATCCTGGCCAACTGAAAAGTATGAAAATGAAAAGTATGAGCATGTACAGCACTCAATACTTAGTTGGGGCTACTTTTGCCTGAATTACTGCAGCAATGCGGCGTGGCATGGAGTCGATCAGTCTGTGGCACTGCTCAGGTGTTATGAGAGCCCAGGTTGCTCTGATAGTGGCCTTCAGCTCATCTGCATTGTTGGGTCTGGTGTCTCTCATCTTCCTCTTGACAATACCCCATAGATTCTCTATGGGGGTCAGGTCAGGCGAGTTTGCTGGCCAGTCAAGCACAGTAACACTATGGTCATTGAACCAGCTTTTGGTACCTTTGGCAGTGTGTGCAGGTGCCAAGTCCTGCTGGAAAATAAAATCAGCATCTCCATAAAGCTTGTCAACAGAAGGAAGCATGAAGTGCTCTAAAATTTCCTGGTAGATGGCTGCATTGACTGTGGACACCAGAAAACACAGTGGACCAACACCAGCAGATGACATGGCAGCCCAAATCATCACAGACTGTGGAAACTTCACACTGGACTTCAAGCAACATGGATTCTGTGCCTCTCCACTCTTCCTTCAGACTCTGGGACCTTGATTTCCAAATGAAATGTAAAATTTACTTTCATCTGAAAAGAGGACTTTGGACCACTGAGCAACAGTCCAGTTCTTTTTCTCCACAGCCCAGTTAAGATGCTTCTGACGTTGTCTCTGGTTCAGAAGTGGCTTGGTAGCCCTTTTCCTGAAGACGTCTGAGCGTGGTGACTCTTGATGCACTGACTCCAGCTTCAGTCCACTCCTTGTGAAGCTCTCACAAGTGTTTGAATCGGCTTTGCTTGACTGTATTCTCAAGCTTGCAGTCATCCCTGTTGCTTGTGCACCTTTTCCTACCCAAATTCTTCCTTCCAGTCAACTTTGCATTTAATATGCTTTGATACAGCACTCTGTAAACAGCCACACCTTTCAGTAATGACCCTCTGTGTCTTACCCTCTTTGTGGAAGGTGTCAATGTTCATCTTCTGGATCATTGCCAAGTCAGCAGTCTTCCCCATTATTGTGGTTTCAAAGAACAAGAGATACCCAGAATTTATACTGTAGGGATGGTCATTTATTCAAACTCAAATGTAAATATTCTAATATTTTGAGATACTGATTTTTGACTTTCATGAGCTGTAAGCTCTAATCATCAAAATTAAAAGAAATAAACATTTGAAATATATCAGTCTGTGTGTAATGAATGAATATAATATACAAGTTTCACTTTTTGAATGGAATTAGTGAAATAAATCAACTTTTTGATGATATTATAATTATATGACCAGCACCTGTATATATATGTGTGTGTGTGTGTGTGTGTGTGTGTGTGTGTGTGTGTGTAAAGAATACTGAGAGTACAGAGCATTTCAGATGATTCTATGCATTCTTTTTCATTCTGATACAAAGACAGGCAGCTCATGAAAAATAAGGTCATGCCTCCATCTGGTGGTCATCCTTAGTATTACACTCTTCACCTTTAAACCAATTTCACTTATAGTTTTAATTGTTTTGTGGCCCCTGAGCATGATACATTTTTGAAACTAAGCATGTTTCCTCAGAATGATTTGTTATATTTATGTAAAAAGTTTTGAAGTGTTTGGAAACTGCACTTTAAAGATATAAGAAAATTACTGCTATTTGTTTTACTGTTACTTTAATAAATCACCATTACCACACCGTTCGAGATATCCTAAATCCGTCCGCAATTTAAAATCTTCAGTATATTGGCATCATGTTGACAAAGTTTGGTGTGA
Source organism: Onychostoma macrolepis (assembly GCF_012432095.1). Lineage (NCBI taxonomy): Eukaryota > Metazoa > Chordata > Actinopteri > Cypriniformes > Cyprinidae > Onychostoma > Onychostoma macrolepis. Next base: position 25,476,915 of record NC_081176.1, on the reverse strand, counting down.
ACTACTTGTTTCTGCTTGGAGGAGTATGAGTTTATTTACAGCCTGTTTTCTCAAAAAACAAACATTCAAATAAAAATAGCCGACTTCTTGTTGGTCGTAGCTAATGACTGTAAATTAGAAAGTTGTCCGGCTTAATAAGAACAATTTATGTACCGAGTTTGGTGTCTGTAGCTAAAACTAACCCCCCACTTTTGACAAAAGGTGGCGCTATAGAGTGCCTCTTCCACGCCCATTTATGAGCTTTTTCCGGTGTCTAACTATTATTAATACGGATATGTGTATTGAGTTTCATGGAATTCTAAGCATGTTATCTGCCTCAAAATCACCGGAAAAGAATATTCAACTTTGACATATTACCATGGCAACAATATTTTAGATATCAATATTCCCTTCAAAGTTTTACATCGGCCGTGTTTTGTCATCACAGTAACTCCAAGCCTCAGTGAATGTAAAACATCAGCTGACACTCAAACTAAATGACACGTATCTATGTATTTGAGAACCAGTCTGATCACTATCAGAACAAACTTAAGTGCTATCATAACCATATAATACAGAAACACAACACAGCAATGATATAATACATACAATTCAAAATGCCCTGTTTTTGCATGCTAGGTATTTGTTGGATGAATAATATGTCAAACTGAAGAGACATATTAATGATAATAGATATACAACAAATGTGGGCCAAAAAGTTCAATTTGATTAATGTAACCATGAAGGAAAAACACAAAACCAAATATGTGTGCTGATATGCCTATAAACCAATTTGAATGAAATCTGAATTGCAAATTTATGAAAAGGCTGCATGTTTGACCTTTGATTCTCTCTTTCAGGTCAGAATGAAGACGTCAGATCTGCATTCTTGATGTACTTGACAGTGATGATAAAGACAATGTATTGAGACGCAATGACAGCAGGAATGTTTGAGAGTTCAGCAAAAAGACACTTTAAATATATGACTCTGAACTGTGGCGAGATGCATGGAGAAATTTACATTATACTATGTAAAGTTTTAGACAAAACAGGTTTATGTTTTAACAGTATTGCAATATTGCTCACCCTTTTAAAACAGCTTTTGTCATAGTTTTTCATATTTTTTTGAGAATACTCACATACACAGCAACTGTATGTTTACATGAACTGAATAAGACAGAAGCCAAGAACCTTACTTAATAAATATGTCTGTAGCAATTAATGTTTACTATAACTGAAGTGTTAAATGCTTATCAAATGAGCTTTATTGTTTTATGAGACCCCAAATGACCCCTGACCTCAATGAGCTTTATTTTTTCAACACCTTCTTTAAACCATGAGTACATCTGTGATAAAATTAAACAGAAATACAAAAGTACTATTTTGCATTACTTTGAGTTTGTTACGGGTTTTGTGGTTGTGGTCAATATAACTGAATGCAAATAAAAGACGGGAGAACGAAACGGCTTCAACACACTTTTCCCAGTTTATTACATTAAGATCCCACAAACACAGGGGGGAAACTGAGGACTTCTAAAGGAACAGGAACAAAAGAGCAAACAACGTAATTAAACTCACGTGGGGACAATGACAGATAATTAACTAATGAGGACAGGAACTAAACCAACTTCAGACAGGGCAGACACGTTACAGAGTTTTCATTTTGTCTTTTTTTTTTTTTTTTTGTGCTTCTTCAGAAAACTTTTACCACCAAACATAATAACAATCAAAATCAGGGTAATTATAATTATTAATCAAAAGCCTTTCAGAAAAAAAACCAAAAGCATCCACAAACATTAATTGAAAATAATGTATGTTGGCATGTGTACAGTAATTTTAAACACATCAGGTTTAGGTTTTATATGTACTGTATATTGCAAACCAAAACCAGATTTTCCACTTTTGTTTGTATTATATACTTTTATTAATGTTTTTAATTTATATAAGAATGAATGAAGAAATCAAAGTGCTACACTGATTGTATTTAGACTCATTTCTGTCATTTCAGTGTCTCTGCAGGTCACAGTAGAGATGACCTGTAAACATAATATAAGTGGTGTGCACATTTGAATAGAGTTATTAAAAATAATCAATGTTTGAACTCCAAATAAATGTCCCCTCATCATAACCATCCTCTTTAATGGTCTCTAAGGGCCCCAGTCGTTTGTTGGCCCCTGAATAACATGAACACATGGAAGTGGGCTCTTCTCTCATCCTGCTGTTAAGAGTTTTCCTCTCAAGCACCACTCATTAAATTAAACACAACAGATATTTATCAGACTTCTGCTTTCAAAATTTCATAAATCAACTTGACTTACTTTTTCACACACTGCCCCCTAGAGCCTATATGCAATAACTGCATAACATATATAACACTAAAAATATATCTATATTAAGATTTTGTGTGACTTGTGCTGCTTCTGTTGGCTCAGACTAGATAACTTTAGTTGCCCTCATGCAGTGATGAGTCCAACACCCTGGTTTGTCCCACCACGGACCACTGCTGCTAAATTCTCACCACTGCTGACCTGGAGCAACCCACAAGACTTACTGTTTCAGTGATACTGTGACCCAGGCCCCTGTCAAAGTGGTTCAGATTTTTATTTCTGCTCATTTCTCTTGCATTCAACATGTTGATTATGAGAACTGATTGTTTCACTGCAATATTTGCTTCACAGGTCAAAATGTTTTGGCTTATCAGTGTTTAGTCAAAAGCCAAATTTGATGTCTAGGTGAAAACCTTGTGGAAGCAAGGGTATATCTATCTGTGGCGTATTCCACTTGTATGAACCCAGAAGTGTCTATGATCAAACACAATCAATATGTAAATAATACATTAGTTAATAAAATTGATGGCTTAGTCAGACAGAAAAGGGCTTCATGCAAACACCTCATCCGATCTGATTGAGCTCGAACCAAATGGAAATTCAGTCAGATCGAAAGTGATAGTGTTTCTTGATGCCGTATTGGCTGATCTCAAACAGGTACGTGTGTATCCTGCACAGAATGCACAAAAGCTAAAAACTAGTGGGAAACACATACGCATATTTATATTATGGTATAAATGTGACTGCATGCATATTTACTATAGATCCCTTAAAATGGGATCATCATACCTTGATTATGACCTTCCTGCACAGATTGCCAGGACTTTCCGCACAAGTCCACACAAAAAAAGATCCAACAGAATCAGAAAAATCAGGATCAAGAGAAGAAAGAAGAGGTTGGCCATCTAAGAGACAGAGTGTGATTTCATCACTAGCACTAATGCAGGTTTGAACATTAAAGAAATGGGAAGGGGCAGCAGTTTTATTGGGCTTGTTTTTGGGTCTTGGCATTTTTCTTGATACATTTTATAGGTTAGACTGAATGATACCGTTACTGTTAAGGTGAATCTACAGTACAACTTATGTTGTGTTCATGCTATATTTCTTTAATATAAATGTCATTTGGTTTGAAATTTTAAGTTTGTCTCATGTGTCACTGTAAATCTCAGACAGTTGATTTAGGTTTTTATCCAGTAGATGGCGCCACACAACAGAGAGTCATATACAAACAACTCAGAAAGAGAGACTGTAACTATATTAAAGCAGGTATTATCATAAATGTTTTCAGTTTTCAGCATAAACATCATATTTTGTTGTTTATGCTTAAGAACAATTTGATTGGCTAATGACTTAATTCAAGTAATATGCTCTCTGAAAACTAGGCTTAACATCAACCAATTTTGTTTCTCAAGCGAATTTATCTTGTTTTAGGGATATTTAGACACTTTTACTAAAAAATAAAAAAATAAAAACATGGCAAAGCATGTATGTTTGACACAAGGTCAAAGAGCACATTTGGGATTTCCTTAGAAGTAAAGTGATTTTGCCAAGTAGCATGTGATTCCTTGAAAAACATCCTTGTTGGATAAATATTGGTTGTCCCTATCAATAAATCATATTTCAAGATTGGGTTACAGTCTAATGTTAGTGTTAGGTTAAGGCAAGCTCACACTAAATGTATTTGTTCAACTTATACTGCACATGAGTGTTTCTAACACAGGAAGTAACAGCAGATTTGACATCTTGCTCTTTTCTGACCACCGTAACCAATCGATATTTCTTTTTTCCTGTTTTGTGAAGTATAGTATATAGTATAGTATAGAAAACGCTATCAGTTTTATTTTCTTTTGCTATTGGAGCAAATGAGAATGGTAAAATTGTATTTGTTGTCGTTTCCTTTCACCACTATAAAAGTCAACTGTTACGAGTCATGATAACTTCCACTTCTGAGAACCCTAAAAGGGGGTCAATTAAGTTAGATATATATATATATTTTCAGCAGGTAGCTATAATATATATTACCGAATAAGACTGAACTTATAGAACACAAGTAACAGTTTGATCTGACAAATGTTTTACGCACCTTTAATGAAGATCTCTGGGTCTTGTGCTTGACTTCTGAAGATAAAATACATCCTTCTTGATTCTTTTTCTAAGATGAAATATTGTTTGTTTCTAATTATGTGTTGTACTCAGTGACAAATACTGTAGTTATTTTCTTCAGGTGAAATCTTGCAGATGCCAAAATGTTTCTGTCATCCTGTCGCTCAGGTTTGAAAGTTAAATGGCATCACAGGAATTCAGAACTTCTATTTTGGGAGCATCCAGTTCTTCAGGTTTCGTCTAAAGAAGAGAAAATAGATGATAATAAACTAAATAATAACTTCATAGTTTTTAGTGTGAAATTTCCTTCAAAAACGTTTCTCACCACCATAAATATAGATGACAACAACAGAAATAATAATACATTTAAAAAAAAGATGGAAAATGAATGCTTCCTGTCAATCAATCAATCAATAAAATTGTAATGCAATTTACAACAGTGGGATAAAACTGTTCTTAAAGTAACTCACCTTTTTGCCTTTGCCACATTTGAAAATGAGTTTCCTCAAAGTGACTTGCCGCGTGACAGTAGCGTATATAAATTTGTATAGGGCACAAAAAAAGTGCAAGCTATACACTAAACTAAATTTAAGTTCTATGTCCATTTTTGTCAATGTGTTACATTGGTTTACTTGCTCAATTTGTCAACTCCTGTTTCCTGGTTTGGTTTAGTGATGGACTAAATGCAACAAATGGCGTTACGGTACAGTACAGTACAGTACGATTCGGTACGGGTAACCCTGATCAGGCTTGCGTTTTCACTGCCAATAGTACCCTTACTTGAGTAAAGTAGCAATCGACGAAAAAGCGCGACAATAAGCACAACTGTGCCTCTTTTTGTTAAATGTCAGTTTTAATGAACAACAATAGCCATTATAAAAGTATATGTACAAAGTATAAGAGGCTTATATAAGAAGAAATATAGACAAGCAAACAATTCAGTCAAACGTATGCTACAAAGTCAGAGCTGTACTACGGTAAAGCTCAAAATAAATATAAAAAAAGTTAAACATAAATTTGTGCTCAGCCAAAACGATATGACCAGGAACAAATAATAGATTAATGAGACCACGAATGCCTGTTAAATATAGCCTACCCAAAACCAATTGTATCTCATGTTTAATCACTACAGAGACATCAGAGCCAGCGGCAAATGTTGGAGGGACTAGCCGAGCTAAGGCTGCTCTAGGTGGATACATGAGCACTGAGCGCCCAGTGATCGCCTGGAGCTCCGAAATCGGCATAGCAAATTTTCAAATAGGTGCTATCTTTATAAATAAACTGCAAATAAACTCCCCTCTTGCACCATCTAAATACACCCCAATTTGGAATAACCCAGATTTTACATCTAACAAGAAGCCACTTAATTTACGCACATGGGCAGAAAAGGGAATCACACAACTTCAGCATATCTTTCATAATAATAACCTGGCCTCATTCTCCCACTTGGTCCAGAGATACGGCATTGGGAACAATTGTTTTTTGGAATACTCACAAATCAAATCATCAATTCAATCAAAGATCGACACTAGGACAATTGATCTAGACCTCCCCCCCTCAATATCAGCGCTAATTAATATATCTCCTAAAAAACTACTCTCCAAAATATACAGAATTATATCAAAATCAGACAATACATTAAGTCTACCAAATGCTAAGTGGGAATCAGATTTATCTATTGCTCCCGATGCCGCCTTCTGGACACAAATCTGCAAAAATATTTACTTCATGACGAAAAATGCCAACCTTCAACTAATACAATATAAAGTACTTCATAGATTTCACCTTACTGGACGAAAATTATTTAAAATGGGTTTTACTTCAGAAGCATGCTCACATTGTACACAAAACACCTCAGACACATATTTTCACGCCATGTGGCATTGCACCCCAGTTAAAGAATTTTGGGAAAACGTTACTGAGTCACTATCCAATCTTATGGGATGTCACGTCCCATTATCTCCCTCACTCTGTATATTAGGTGACATATCCATAATCAACTCAAACGATACAGATAGTAAATTACTCCTAGTGGCTCTAACTGTCGCCAAGAAAACTATCCTCATGAACTGGAAATCAAGGAACACTATACATATTACATCTTGGAAAAACTTACTACTAGAGTACATCTCCATGGAAAACCTGTCAACTTCCACTCAAAATAATACAATAGAATTACACCCCTCTTTGTTATCTCTCATAAACTTCCATCAATCATGAATCCGTTGACCCTCTTTGTCTGAAGCCATCCACAACGACACACCATTCATCAATATCTACACAAGATTTGTGGGAGGGGGGTTAGGAGGTGGTAGCAACAATGGCTAATATCAAACTAAATTAAAACTTATGAAAGATTAAACTTGTTCATTTTATTATTATTATTAATTTATTTTCTTTCCCTATCCTTTCTTTCTCGTGTTTTTTTTTTTTTTTTTCCTTCCTTTTTTCCGCTCTCTCTCTCTTTCTATTTCCATGCCTCTGGGCTTCAGTTGGCTGTGGCATCTCAGGTCCTGCCCTGTGTGGTTTGGTTTAGTGGTTGGTGGGTGTGCTGTGGGGCCGGGAACCTTGTGCCTCCAACCTGTACCAGCTTTGCCCGGGTTTTCTTGCCTCTGGCGGGTTCGGCACTACATGCCTTGCTTATTTTAATGCATCACTAGACGATATACACACATCTATTGTAAAATAAGTAAGGGAAAAAAAAAATAAATTAAAAAAAAAAAATAATAATAAAATAAATAAATAAATAAATAAATTTAAAAAAAAAAGAAGAAGAAGAAAAAATAAATAAATAAATGCATATATGTATATCAGACACACACACAGGGTAAGTGAGACGTGAGCATGGGGACCTGGACTTTGCACTGGGCTGGTTCCACGCTGCACGTGACGCTTTTTTAATGCATCATACACTCATATACATATGTGGGGTAAGCGTGGCATGTGAGTGGCGGCCAGGGGTGGGACTTTTGGGCCCCGTGCCCTGCAGCACCTCTCCTTGATGGTTCATTTTTGGCATAATTTATGGGCCCAGAGGCAGCCTTACAATATCTCTCTATTCATAGCTTTATTACTATTATTACTATTATTATTTCATCATTACTATTACTAACATTATTACTACTATTTGTCCTCCTCCTGATTCCCCAACCACCCCCTGTCTCGGATGAATAAGTTTATTATCGTTATTGCTGCTACTATTACTATTATTACTTATAACCTTCCTCATCCTCCATCCTCTAATTTTTGTTATTAATGCTATTATTACTATTATTACTGTTATCATTTAAATTTTTTTTTTTTTTTGCTATTGTCATGTCTGTTGTACTCTCTTTTATTTATATACTTCCAACACCCAGTCACACTTACGCAAACACACCCCCACACACACACACACTTAATCACTCACACAAATCATGTTGGCTGTCATGTATGTTTTGTTGACCTTGGTTATTTTGTATTTGATTTGTTACCTGTAAATAGTATGTTTGTTTGCATAATAAAAAATAAATAAATAAACTGCAGATTACGCAGGTACCTACCTGGAAACAGACATAATTGCATACCGTACCGTACCGTACCGAACCGTTCCACTCAGTGGAAACGAGCCAAAAAGGCTACAATTCAGGCCAAAATTTTCAACATTTTACATGCGACAAAATGTCAGGCAAAAGCATTCATAAAAACAGCTTTTGCAAACCCTTTACAAAGGTTTTATTGAATGATATGCAAGTTTGATAAAGGTTACAAATAAAGGCATCATCTACTCATTTTGTGGAGTGTGGTTAATGTAGTTGTGCTCTTCTGACATCAGTCTGCAGAGCTGTAGCAGCTCTTAACCCTGAGAACAATGATCTGTAATCTTTTCACTCAGGACTCCTGGCCTGTTATTCTTACACTGGCAAGCCACTCAGACAGAAATTCCCAAAAGGATAAAAAAGGCTGGGAAAGTTATGAAAGATAGTTGAAATATAGCTGCAAGCCTGTATAGCTCCAACCCTGTTCCTGGAGATCTACCTTCCTGCAGATTTAAGTTCCAAACCTGCTTCAACACAACTGTGTTTGATTAGGGTTGAAGCTGAGCTCTGGAGACATTTGTTGAAACAGAATTTTACTACAAAACTCAAAATGGTCGACACTCAAAAAGGCCGACATAGGAAAATTAAGTATTGTTGGATTCGTTGTGCTGTTCAGAATCTCCCCGCTATATCAGCAGCAACATTCACAAATGTTTACAGAACCAGCGAGAACCCAGCGTGCCTGTAGCTTTCTCTATCTCTGTTTTATTACGTGATAATATTGAATGATATGCGAAAACGGTTTGGTATATCAAAAACTTTTGATAACTTTTTGCCAGAATGCTCTGAAGATGATCTGAGCCAATTTTGGTGAAAATTGGATGATTTCGGGAAAAAAGCAGATTTTTCAGAAAAATGGTATCCATTTGACTATCTTTTAGACCTTATGGTTCAACAGTTATTAGCAGAAATTAATAATATTAATGGTAACAGTTTCTGAGAGACAATAGTTTCTACACCTAATTGTTTTCAGTGTGGTCTGGTTTTGTCCGATGTACTGTGGCATGTTAAACTGTTTGCGATTGTAAGTGTAGTTGAAATAAAATGTACAAAAAAATAACAGGAAAGAAAATAACAATAAGGAAAAGTCAGTTCCATTGTTTAATGAAGAATGTGGAGAGGCTATACACTTATGGTACAGAAATGTTAAGGCAGCAACATACTGACAGGATTTACAGCAAAAATAAAATAAAATAATGAAATGTTGACTAAATTCAGCTAAAAGTAATTTGCAATGTAGTCAGAAAATGAGAAAAAGTGGGTAAGGCAGCCTGAGCTTATGTTCTCCTGCAAAGCATGAAATAGGCTATAGACATGGAAATTAATACAAATAATAGTGTGGAAACACAGATCAATAATATCGTCATCCAGTCTGACTGTGTTTCTGGTCCTTGGTTTTCTTTGTTCATTGGATTTGTTTCCTTTCATGCTGTTGATTCTGCAACAAAACACGTTCAGAAAATACAACATTACTGCACTGTGATGAAGACAACAGATCTGTCTATAATTCATACTCTATTCTGCAGCATTCAGGCAGGAATTTAGCCTGTTTTTGAACTATTTTAACATACTGTTGATGGTCAGCTGTACAGTCTCAGGTTCATATGAGTGAGTGATGCAGCAAATGTATTTTCCTGCATCAGCATCAGTAAGATTGTTGAGTTTGATGGAGAAGTTTCCTTTCTCATACTCGTCAGGAAAGTTTTATATAATAATATAAGGATTTGTTGTCGATTTGATTTATTTCATTAAGTAGTCATTTAAAGCTTTCTATAGATATATTTATCAAGTCTGTGAGGCATGTATTCGCTGACTTTCGGTTAATTTTTTGTGAAATGAAAAGGACCTCCATGTCCTGCGCTTATTCGACTCTCCTATTATTGGATGCAGCGCACATTTAATCTAGGTTTAACATTTAAACATATGCTTGAACTGTTTCAGTAGGCTATATCTATAGATTTTATTTTAGGCAAGTCGTGGTGATTTGAGAAGGCTAAACTGATCAAACATAGGCTATGATCAACCTGCCGGTCTGCTGCTGGCCGCTTGGTCGTTACTTTAAGAAAGAAAAAAAATTATTTAACGAAAAAAAAAAAAAGAAAAAATGCTCTAAACGTTTTTCTAAATGAACTTAGCCTAATATAAAAGTGAAGCGAAATATAATCGCTTTGCCATTACATACAAAACTGAACTATTTTAATAGCAATATTATAATCTGATTTGGGAGAAGGGGAAAAAAAGACAATGATTTCAGATTTTCAAATGATTTCAGAAGCACCCTCAGTGATTTGAATCAGGAACCAGGCCTGCCTGTATCTGGAGATTATAACTTTATATATTTCTATATTTACCTCATATATTAAACCGTGTGTAGTGCTCTAACACGATATAGCATACTGTATTTTGAGCAACCATGCATGGTCCTCTCCGATACCGTGACCCAGATAGCACACAAAATTTTGACAAAATTATATCCCAGTATATAATTTCATGATGATAAAGTTCCCAGGATTCTGCTATGTCTATTTTAAAAATCATATTTGTATTAAGTCTCTGCATTGTTCCAAAGATGGCTCTAGTTCTCAACTGAACGTGCAGGAGAAGCATTACTAAATTTGGCCAAAGAAAAACTGTTAAAATCTAAATTTTCTATATTGATTTGTGCATTTTTCAAATGTTTATTAAAAGTGGAAAAATTCATTAAAAAAAAAAAAAAAATCTGAAAATAAGTCAATATTTTACTTTTTCGGGTAACATTGTGTGTGTACGGTTCTAATTTCAGTTTTGGTTTTCAGCATAGCATTTAAAAATACAATAAGCTTTCTTTTTCATTTTTTTTTTTTTGGTCTGGGTTAAAAATGAAAAACGAATGGACACAAAAGGTTTGAGTATTTTCTATATATGTTCAAAATGTCCTTTATGTTTATGTTGTATGTTTTATGTTATGCTGTGCAGCACGCCCTTTGTCCAAGCCAAATTTCTCCCATGGGAGACAAATAAAGTTATCCTAACCTAAACTATCACTGCAAATACACAGATGAAGCAGCAACTGCAGAAACAGAAAAAATAAATAAAATAAAATAAAAAACTTATAAGTTCCTGTAACTCAGATCATGACACTAAAAATTAGTTTGTTTTATGTAACACAGATGAAGTAAGATGTCCTCCACCTTCTCAATAAGAGCTTTTTATCTATGAATATTTGTAAGATTTACTCTAGTTTCTATTTCAGTTTTGTGGTTAAATGATTTCATGTCTTGTCATTGAATAATAGTGATTTGTGAATTTATGAGTGAATATATAAGTTGGCATACCCTGGGGTAAAACGGAGAAGAAATTATTATAAATCAATGAGTTTTATATATTATTATTATTATTTGTTAATATGAATATGTGAATATAATCCATCTCAAACATCTTCATTATTTATCAGAATCTATAGCTGAATTGAGCTGAATTATTTAATAGGAATACAGGTTATTGCTATGATAATCTTTTCAAATAAACATATATAAAACAATAAAATATATTATATAGTGTAATTCACATGAATCACTTTGACTAGATTATGTCATTTAATGACTGTCATTATTTAACTAAATTAATTTAAATTAATTAAAAAACATTAATTTTCTTCAATAATATATTTATCATCATCCTGTATATGCTAAACTTATCTTTAAATATAGAACTTAGCAGTAAATATTCATAAGGGGATCATCTTCACCCATCCGATTAGTAAAACATTAAATACCTTAAACACACCGTAAGACTAGACAAATCAAATTAATATCAAATAAAACTAACTGTACAAGCACTGGGAAACAAAAGATGGCAGTACAAAATGCTAATGCTAATTGCTGATGACTTAATTAATATAATAGTTAGAGGTGATTCCCTGCAGGTAAACCTGTTAACCAAACCAAAACAAAATACACTAGGCCTAACGCACGTAAACTACACCAGACCTTCAGTGATACCTGAGAATCGCTTCACAAAATTAATCAAACATACCTCATCATGATTCCCCAATATTATTAATATATTGGATGTAAATGTCTGAAATTAAGATTAAATACTACTTTTTCAAACAAAAGAAAATTAGTCGGATGACCTTAGACATACAACAAATGATCATCAAGTGATGTCAACAGCAACCATGCGCACTAGGTATTTGTTACTCATTCTTAATTTACTTCAGTATATTTATAATATATATATATATATATATATATATATAGATATATATAGTATCTCACAGAAGTGAGTACACCCTCACATTTTGTAAATATTTTATTATATCTTTTCATGTGACAACACTGAAGAAATGACACTTTGCTACAGTGTAAAGTAGTGAGTGTACAGCTTGTATAACAGTGTAAATTTGCTGTCCCCTCAAAATAACTCAACACACAGCCATTAATGTCTAAACCGCTGGCCACAAAAGTGATTACACCCCTAATTGAAAATGTCCAAATTGGGCCCAAAGTGTCAATATTTTGTGTGGCCACCATTATTTTCCAGCACTGCCTTAACCCTCTTGGGCATGGAGTTCACCAGAGCTTCACAGGTTGTCAATGGAGTCCTCTTCCACTCCTCCATGACGACATCTCGGAGCTGGTGGATGTTAGAGACCTTGCGCTCCTCCACCTTCCGTTTGAGGATGCCCCACAGATGCTCAATAGGGTTTAGGTCTGGAGACATTCTTTGCCAGTCCATCACCTTTATCCTCAGCTTCTTTAGCAAGGCAGTGGTCGTCTTGGAGGTGTGTTTGGGGTCGTTATCATGTTGTAATACTGCCCTGCGGCCCAGTCTCCGAAGGGAGGGGATCATGCTCTGCTTCAGTATGTCACAGTACATGTTGGCATTCATGTTTCCCTCAATGAACTGTAGCTGTTTGCGCGCTTTCTTGTGCACCATCTTTAGAAGAGGCTTCCTTCTGGGACAACAGCCATGCAGACCAATTTGATGCAGTGTGCGGCGTATGGTCTGAGCACTGACATGCTGACCCCCCCCCCCACCCCTTCAACCTCTGCAGCAATGCTGGCAGCACTCATACGTCTATTTCCCAAACACAACCTCTGGATATGACGCTGAGCACGTGCACTCAACTTCTTTGGTCGACAATGGCGAGGCCTGTTCTGAGTGGAACCTGTCCTGTTAAACCGCTGTATGGTCCTGGCCACCGTGCTGCAGCTCAGTTTCAGGGTCTTGGCAATCTTCTTATTGCCTACGCCATCTTTATATAGAGTAACAATTCTTTTTTTTCAGATCCTCAGAGAGTTCTTTGCCAAGAGGTGCCATGTTGAACTTCCAGTGACCAGTATGAGAGAGTGAGAGCGATAACACCCAATTTAACACACCTGCTCCCCATTCACACCTGAGACCTTGTAACACTAACGAGTCACATGACACCGGGGAGAGAAAATGGCTAATTGGCCCAATTTGGACATTTTTACTTAGGGGTGTACTCACTTTTGTGGCCAGCGGTTTAGACATTAATGGCTGTCATATAGAATAAGTCATACAGAAAATATTTCTATGTCATGTGTGGACTTAGTTCATCAATAACAGACAACAATTACAACAATTCTTATTTTTATTTCTCATCTTCTACAACATATGTGCCAGTTTCACTGAAAAACAACTAAGTTAGACATAAAATAAGAATAATAGCTGGTCTTTTCAGTAGGTAGCTGCATGAATCCTTACATGTAATGTGATATGGTAAATTGAAATCAGTAAATGTAATCACTTAACTTACTATGAGATTGAGAGTGAACTTAATATGAGAGTGAAGACTCTCAAAACGTAAGAAAACGTAATTTGTATTCTGATCCTCAGTTGAAACATTTCTTCTGAAAGTTGTCTTATATATTCCTGGTTCCAGTGTGTCTCAATAGACTGTCTTGTCTTGACTTCAGTTTATGATCACAGAAAGCAGCACAAGAACACAGAGCTTCCAGTTACATCCTTATATGTGACCTGGAGATAAACTGAAATTTTAGTTAAAAATATTTCAGTTATATTTCAGTCCACAAATGTGCCCAGCACCATGTGTCTACAATGTCCTGATTTGCTGCTCCCTGCCAACAAAATAAAGATAAAACTTACAAAATGCAAAAATACAACTTGCCCTGAGGCAAGGAAGGAAATGAAGGAGAACAAGACGAAGCCTATAAGAACACATTTGTGACTTTCCATATTCCAAGGAATATGCAAATTGCAAAAGAGCTCTTCAGTTTGTCTTGAAACCACGAAGGGAATTAGCATTTTCACTGGCACCCTCAGAAATGTCATGTTTTCTTAGAATGGCAATTCACAATTTAGGAGTAAAATAAGGTCTGCAGTTAACATTACTTGAAAAGACTATCATATGTTTTATACAGCATAGATTACATACAGACCTTGCCTCAGATGTGAATTTTGTGTGTTCTTAAAAATCCAAATTTCTACATAAGGTCTACAAGTGTCACAGTAATATAAGTGTAGGTACAAACATCTACTTAAACTGCAGTTAATGAGTTGTGAATGTGCTTTAAACAAGAGTGTAAACTGCAAGGTTATTTGACAATATCAAAATGGTCATGGAAAGTGTAAATTCACAATATGTTGTGCCTATACTGAAGGTTAAAAGATTAATGCTGCCTTCACGTGCTATCGGAATTATCGTAAATACGAGTTTCCTAATTGGAAATTAGACATGAACGCCTCTCAAGTCGTATTTACTACTGGGAAATTCAGAAATTATTTTGATACCAGAGTTTCAGAGTTGGCGGGCCATAAACTTTAAACATAGTGCAAGGGACAACCATTGCTGCTATCAATGCTGTTCTCACAGCAACTACATCCCTTTGTCTTGTCGCTAAATTAGTGTATTTATAGGCTATATATAATTGATCATTTGAAACATATTGTTTTCTAAGCAGTGAAATAAGCATGTATTTGACCGAAATTCCAGAATTGTCAGCAAACTGCATGTATAGTGCGGTGAATGTTTATATGATTGTCAAACAATGGGATGCTACATTTTATTCTTTCCGACAACAAAGCACTTGAATTCGACAAGCTCATAATCATGATTTCATAAGTGGGAACTTCTGATAGCATGTGAAGGCAGCAAGACACCATCTTCATCCTGTGGCCTATGGGGCCTCTGCTGCCCTCAGGAGGCTACAAGTGGTAGTTTATGTCACTTTACATCATCATGGTCCAGCAGAGAGATTTCTGGACTCACCACTGGGTGGCAGCTGTTACAGTGATTTTCTCTTTTTGTCACATGATTAGTTCTTCACCTCAACTCAACAACCTCAACAATCACACTGTCATGCCACATTCATAGATTCAACAGTATACAAGGTTGTTTGATTAAAGGCCCTCTAGCAGCTGCGGTGTGAATCTGCAAGTCTCTCTCAGAACATTGTTTTGGTAATTATTTAATGTGTTCACTATATGCAGGTGCCAAACATACGACTGTGGCTCTTAAAAGGCCATTAAAAAGGTTGGTTATGATGAGGGGATATTTATTTGGAGTTCAAACATTGATTATTTTTAATAACTCTATTCCAAATGTGCACACCGCTTATATTATGTTTACAGGTCATCTCTACTGTGACCTGCAGAGACACTGAAATGACAGAAATTAGTCTAAACACACAACCTAAATTTGTATTGTTTGTATTATATCATTGTTATATTGTGTTTTTGTATTTTATGGACACAATGCTATTGAAGCCTGGTCAGATTGGTTCATAAATATATAGATTCAGTTTTGTCTCTTTTAGCTTGGAGAGGTATATCACCTGATGCCATTGTTTGATGATTTATATTTACTAGCAAAATAGTGTTGCTGTGGCACCATGGATGGAGATATAAACACTGCCGTGAGTAATAAGAGCCCAGTCCCATTTCTCTACAGATTTCTGCTGCTGAGATACACTTGGGGCCCCATGAGTCATCAAGAGCCTCACTGGGCCCTCAAAGAGCCCCAGTGCATGTAAAGATCCCAACACCATGTCTGTAGGACATTCTGATCATTTTTAAAGCTCTATTCAGTCTGTTCCTCTTTTAATTAAGTGGCCATGTGTTACAAGTTACAAATCGAAATTCAGCAGTTTTCACCAAGGAAGAAGCAGCAGTCTGGATTGAGTGCACTGTCAGCAACAGCTCTCATTGTGAGAGATACTTACTACTAGAACATAAAAATATATATATTTTTTTGCAGAGGTTAATGAAGAGTTCAGGACGGTGCATAGAAGAGCAAATATTGTGACTTTACTGGCAATAGAGCTGTTCAGGTTGTTTTCATAAAACCTAGAAGAGAATTTGCATTTGTTTCCACTGATCACATAAAATGTAAATTAAGTCGTGTAGATGATGTGTTAAAGGTTAAAGATAAGGACACCATTAGAGTGTTTGGTGGGTAATGATATAGAGCTGAAGTCACACAGCACTTTAATATATTCATTCTTGTATTAAATGAACATACAAATATAATTGGAACAATTATGCTGCTCATTTTCATTACACATGTAGACGCTTCTGTGATGTGATATTTTAGACACTTTCAGGTAAAATCTTTTCTGTGTGCTTTTATCATCTTGTGGAACCTGCAAATGAAGGCATTCCATCTGATCTCTAACTTATGAAGACTACACAATCATACGATTAAATAAGTAGTAATATATAAAACATAAATTAACAAATAATAAATTAATAATTTAATTCAGTTCTCAAAGCTAAACTCACACAGGTTTAAATCTCAAATAAGATCCTAAAATGTATCTGAGTGGGTCTTTTATAGTTCTGAGTTTCATGTCACAAACACACAGAAAACAGTGGAAAATATCTTGCTTATGTGCACCTTTATTCCTGGTTCTTTTGTATTTGTTTTGTTTGTTTGTTTCATTAAACACCTCTCATGAATGGAAAAAAAAAAGAAAAAAAAATACAGGATAGAATAATCATAAGACTGAAGGGACATTTACGGCACTAAACACTTTACCAAGACATTTCAGTAACACTTAATGATATACCAGTGAACAATGAAGACAAATTTAATTGTTACAGTCATATTTATTCAGTTTTCTGTCTTATTCAGTTTATGTAAATATACAGTCCTGTGCATGTGAGTATTTTCACAAAATAAGAACAGTTTTAAAAAAAGGGTAATCAGTATTAATTTGATTTAGTAAACAGTGATTAATTGTAAAATAAATAAATCTGTTGCATTGAATTTCACTTTACAGCACTTTTTCACAAGTCTCTAAAACGTTTCATAATATATTCTGTTCATTTCTCCATGCATCTTGCCACAGTTCTTATAGTCACATATTTAACATTTTCTGAAGCTTCACACATTCCTGCTGTCATTGTGTCTCAATACATTTTATCATCACTGTCAACACGTCAAGAATGCAGATCTTCCAGTGACGTCATTCTGACCTGAAAGAGAGAAACAAGAGTCAAACATATAGCTTTTTTACAAATTTGCCATTCAAATATCATTAACATTGGTTTGCTGGCATATGGGTAAATCCTGGTGTTGTCTGAGGGTTGTCCCCCCTAAAAATATCATTGCAAGCGACTCTGTGTATTAAAAATAATATAATGGATATATACTTAAAATAATTGTGTGAGTAGTAAAACAAAATAAATGCAAAAAAAACGTTTTAAGTTTAGAAATGTTTTGATTCCCCCCTCCCTTGCCTCACAGTGGTTTGTTCCACTGCCTGCTTTCCTCTTTTACTGATACACACACGAGTCCAGCCATGGTGGGAGAGAGCAAGTTCCTCGGTATCAGTTAGTTACGTGTAAGTAAGTTAGGCTGTCAAGGCTATTTTATTCTCTTTAAACATTGGGTGAAATGATTCTTTCTCTTTAATACAGATGATGCTGGATCATTAATAAATTAATGACAAAAAAATTATGATATACCATGTTTTTTCTATGAGCGATTATAAGCCTGTGTTGTGAACTGATATTAGGCTAATATTGTAGACCTACCGATGTGTTGGGTTTTGCTCAATATGATGTTATGTGACAGATCAGTGGGCTTAATGCGGTTGAATATCTAAAGAGACGTAGCTACTCGGTTTCAGACGAAACCTAATACTATGGATGAGCAAAATAATAATTATAATATGACCGCGTGGTGAACCATATGAACCGAATTCATATTTAAACACGGTCCATGCTATGTACACATGCTGTGTACGCATAGCTATACTTGCAAGTACAATTTTGGCTGTATTATTTGTGTCCCCTTCAAAAATTGCTCTTGAGAAATTTTATGTTTATTGTCCCCCCCTACTGTTAGATGAAATTTACGCCACTGATGGGCAAACAGATTTGGGGTGAATCCCATTTCTCTGTCTTACCCCTTCCCCTACGTCTTACCCCTAGCCCTTGTCCCTCGAAACCGAGTAGTAAGCGCTAGGGGTGAAAACATACCCCTATGAAATGAGACACCACTTGGTTACGGTTACGTCATCATACACCGTCGCTAGCTGGCTGCTACGTCACCAGAGCCGACAAGTGTTGATCACAAACTTTGGATCGTTTTACAAACTTGTTAAAACTGTAGACATGCATGGAGTCCTTTCAAGGCTAGTCTGCGGGACTGTTGTGCAAATCAGCAATGTAACGTTAGCGTCGCAAACTAGCGATTTTTTTAAAACGTTTCAATTAAGAACATGGTTGCAAATATATATGTACAGGACTGTCTAGAGCACAAAACAAGACTGTCGTAATTTTTAAATAAATTATTTAAGCCGAAAATACTTGATTGTTGCCGGTTGCGCAGTGTGTTCTGGGTACCCCTCGGTTTCAAGTAAGCTCGCGAAAATGCTTGGTTTTAAGGGGTATGTACCCCTTCCCCTTAGCCCTACCCCTCGATCAAAACGAGAATTGGGATAGCCCTTACTCTCACGTGAACGCGCAAAACTAAGGGGAAGGGGTAAGACAGAGAAATGGGATTCACCCTTGGTTTTGTGTGTTTGCTTTATGGTTACATTAATCAAATCGAAATATTTGACCCACATTTGTTTTTATTACTATTCCTTTTAATTGTTATCATATTAATTTGTCTTCAGTTTGACATATTATTCATCTAACAAATACCTAGCATGCAAAAGCAGAATATTTTGTGTTCTATATCATTGTTGTGTATTGTTTCTGTATTATATGGTTAAAATGACATTGAAGTTTGTTCTGATAGTGATCAGACTGGTTCTCAATACATAGCGACGTGTCATTTAGTTTGTGTGTCAGCTGATGTTTGATGTTTCATATTCACTAAGGCGTAGAGTTACTGTGGTGTCTCTTGGCACCAGGATGCTGAAGATATTAACACTGTCACAAGTGAAAAGATCCCACACCCATTTCTCTACTACATTCTGCTGCTGAACGGCTGATGTTATAGGGAATTAATGAATCAGATTTGGTAAAGTTTTAATACTAACAAGAATAAAACAATATATAAAAAAAACTAAATACATTTAAACACAACATGAAGAAGCATATGCCATAGTAGGATAAGGATCGCCCTTTCTAAACTATTAAGGAGGGTTTTTCTCTTTGAACTGTCTATGTGAGAAGAAAAGCTTTTGCTTTTTATTACAGAGGATAATCGGTATTAAGAATGGATGGATGGATTCAAATAGAAGCATGGAGATATTTGTCTGAAATGTGTTTCCTTCTAGAGAAAGAATCCAGTCATGGGAATGAGAGGACAGGCATAAGAACCAGCAGAAAAATCAGCACTGATGGTACTTTGTGAATGAACAAGCTGACAAAACAAATGGCAACAGTGCTGGCAATTTTGCATAGACGCCAACAAGGTTATGACCTGAGCTGTAAACAGTGTTGAGAGCACCTTTAGCATGTAACCTTTCTTGGGTTTAGGAAAAGCCTTACAATCATTTGGTATGAGTTCCATGCAAACGCCAAAAGTAGACAGCACTTGAAAGTCCAACACTTGCTTTACAGAAGTAGTACACTTCTTCAGCGAGAGTGCTCGTAATTCAACTGTCAGCAGTGACAGTGAACAGAGGCACTGACAGAGCTTTTAGGTCCAAAGCAAAGACCCAAGTGAGCAATGTGGAGAGGCAAGAGGGTTTAACCGCCTTGCTACCCTCAGAAAGCTTATCATTGATTTGGGAATGGAAAATAGTAATAGCGGCCAGTCCACATACACTGTAAGTGTAGAGGGCGCACAAGTGCTGTAACAAACTGTAAGAACAACAGTATGATTGACATTGGACAATTCACCAGGTTCACCAATTCACCAGCCTGTGTTCTACACCAGTCCACAGACAATTTTGAATTATGGATATAGGTGCCTGGTAGAGGGTGCTTCAGTACTTGTATTTAACTCTCACTGTGGCCCAATATCTGGTGGTGGATTTCTGCTGAGCAGCCAGACATGCTGGCTCACCGGTTCTGGGTTGGGATGCAACAATGTGGTCAATCAGTTTGAGTTTTTGGCTGTTTGAATTTTTGAATATCCTCCGAATGAGGATAATTTGGCCAAGATCAGATTAGTCTCGCGTAGTCGGACCTTCAAACTGACAGCAGAAGGTCTGGGAAACTTGGTTGCTTTGAATGGCCAAGGACCGCCGAAGAGGCCATATGACTGTCAGGTAAAGCAACCAATCGTGTTTCATTTTGTGCCGCGTCATGTTTAGGGGTGTGGAAATTGCAAATACAGTGTTAAACTCTTGGACGGATTTTAAAGAGTCTATGCTGCGAACTTTACATATTTCACTTGCTTTTGAAAATCCAGCGTTTAGATGATCCTGACAAGCATTCATCGTCACAGTTGTGAACACAACGACTTTCTTCTTCCATAAGGGGTTTGGCGCCACTGCATCTTTGTTTCCAGGCAGAATGTTAAAGAACGCGACACACACGTCTCCTGGAAATCCTGTACAATTCAACCAATCAGATGACGACTTTGAACCTCCTGAAGTGTTTCCAATTTTGCGTGCCATATTCATCAGATGTTTAGCCAACAGCCCGTGGGCGAGATGTCTGAGGCTGAGACTACTCAATGAGGATAATCTGGCCAAGATCAGATAGTCCAAATAATTCAGTACACGCAATTTTAGAGGAGAGAGCCACGTCCACACATTTCATGCATGTGTGTGAAGCCAATGACAAGCCAAAAGTCAGGACAATGAACTGGTTTGCTTTGACTTTGAAAGTAAATCTCAGAAAGTGCCTGTGATGAGATTTATCTGTATATGAAAGTAGTCAGTGGGGCAGACTGCGAATGAACTGCAGTGTGTCGGCTTGCCACTCAGACGAGGGCCTTGCCGCTTCAGAAAGGGTTGTGCTTAACCACAAAGTCTTGGGTCTCACAGCTGCTCAATTTTTCTGCGAGAGGCAAAGGTGGATCTAGAGCTTTGCCTGGTGGGGCTTCGAGCCAAACAGTGAGCTGAAGAGGTAAGTGGTGAAGTTTTGAGTGAAGACAGAAGTTGACTTGAAGGATTAAGTTTTTGAGGAAATGCTATTTAGCACCACCTTATATAACAGTTGAGAACGCATATGTTTGAACGATTGGCCAGTGTACTTCAATCTTCAATATTTCTCGAAGAAAGTAGGAGTTTCTGGATAGTGTCAGCTACTGAATCTTGAACACCGACCATGCAAAGACGTCATCATTAATACTGAATAGATATTTTATGTAAATGACATTGGCACTTGTGTGTGTGTGTGTGTGGGGGGGGTCTTTTTTTTTTTTTTTCATGGTTGGGGGTGTATTACTTTGAAAATATTAACTGCACATGTTTCTGAATATTGTCTGATCTAAATTGTCGACTACTAGTGTAGAAAATGTCGACTACTAGTGTAGAAAAAGTCATTTTCAGATGCAACGAATCAAACGGGAAAAACACAAACACGAAACTTGTAAATAAAATAATTATATATATATATATATATATATATATATATATAATATTTAATAGATATAAAGTTTTATATATGATTAGGGTGTCCGTCAGCTAATCGCATGCCGTTGAAGTTTCCAGTGTTGACAGCTCCATAAAATAGCCTACTGGAAGCGCTGCAGTTGTGCTGTATAGCTACTAACAATATGTAAAGTAGCCTAACACACAAATAATATTTTACGTTACTTCCGTTTTTGAACAAAGAAAGCCTAACTGATGTCATAAATACACAAGCCTGATTTTTTGTTTTAACGCTGGCTGAATTTTAAAATACTCCGTCACGTCATTTTTACGGCATAATTTGAAACTGCATAGTGTTAGCGGTTTGAAGATTCAATAATATTAGCAAAGTTTATTAGAATTTCTTTCTTCGATTCTTATTTTGCTCTGGGACCTGAACGAAAAATATTATTGCTAGGAACGTTTCGCTTTTAATCTATGTATTTAACAGCCTACACCACCCACCCCATCTCGTACTGAGTGGGAGAGCTTCTCAGGTTAGTAGCTTGCTTCACAGACTAAAATCATGGTGCCCACTAAGGAGACAGCACCAGAGGTTAGGGAGCACAGTGACCGAGGTGACCAGGCCGGGCCCCCTGAGGGCCCCCCGGCGGCGCCGACGCAGTGTGTGAACCTTTTATTTTTTACTTTAAACGTCATATTCACATCCGAAGTTAACGAAATGAGGTTATATCTTTATAAATAATAATATTAATAAAAAAGAAAAGAACAAATAATTTAAAAATGTCTTGAAATAATTACATTTTTAGCTTAAAACTTTTCTTCTTCTTTTTTATGTTATAGCCTAACATTAATGTTAGCATTACATTACATTGGTATAAAATTGCGAGACTTTTTTGAAAGGGTTTCTACGGAGAAACCATGGGAGAAACAGGCTTTTGCGGACGGATGGTGTAGTTCCAGCATCTACCAGCAGGGACCAACTTTCTTTCTTCTGAATTCTTATCCTTTTGTTTTTGGTCACACGCTCTTTTGTAAAATCGTAAAAAAGCAATCGTTATTATTATTTTTTTGTTGTTGTTGTTGAAGCAAATGGATACAACAAATAATATTTGCTGTAGCTCCTGTTCATGCTATAGATTTTTTTTTAATCCAGTGGATATGACGATTTCCGCTACAGAGAACCCGGATTACCGGAAACGTGTTCAGGTTTAGAGTAACGTATGCTCTCTTTTTTTTGACAATATTATTTCGTAATATTAAGTAACATATATATTTATTTTATTGGGGCACCATGATAATCAGGTACGTTCATGATTTCTTAACTAAATTCTGTTTTCACAGAACGAGCAGTACTTCCAACACAGCCGTGCTTTCAGTTCTGATCTGCCGCGATACGTAAAAAAGCATCATGTTTGCGCTCGCATTTGTGTTTGACCTGATTTGTTTTGTTCCTTACTTAAACCAGCATTAATAGACAACCCCTGTTAACATCATTAATGCATCGATTATGGGTTGATTAATTACCGAGTTAATTAATCAACCCAATAGTTAGCTCTAACTATTATTTTGATTTAGCCATCAGCATTAGCATGTTGTGTTGTCTTTGTGTTGTGGTGCATGTGCTGTTAATTTTTTATTCATTTTACTGCTGAATCATTTAGTTGTGAATTGTTGCGTTTCGACAAATTAGTGACAGTTTACAACTGGCAAATAAAATCCAGTTAACCCGAATCCCATTTAATGTATAATATACAGTATAATGTTATACATATTTTTAACTGAAAGGAAGATTGTCATAATAGCAAAGGACTATTCATTCAGATTGAATGATTCCACTCAGCTGGTTTTGGTTATGATTAATAACAAAGATGTTATATTACAACAAAATAAAAAAATGATAGAAATCATGCAAACATTACTAGCCATCAACTAGGACAGGATTTAGTGGTTTTAGAATAGAATAGAAGGTGACCAATTACCAGTAGAGACCAACAGAATCCATTACAGTGTCCATTTAAACCAATACAATTCCCATTATAACCAGCAAAACCATTATAAATTCTGTAATGGTTTCTATTTTTTATTTATTTTTTCAGCAGTGATGTGCATTATTATTGGCTGTCACTTCCCATCATGGTTTTAGTGTTGCAAGAGTATTGACATTATGCATGTCAGAGAGCTCTAACTGGCATGATCGCTTGTGATCAGTTTTGCTCATCTCAATATCATGAGATGAGATCAAGGAAGTTAAAGGAACTTGTTTTTCTGTTTCTGCAGATGGTGCTTCATCTGTGTATTTGCAGTGCTGATAAACAAAGGTGAGCATATTAGTAAATTTGAATGATAAATTCATGCCACGTGTATAAATGTCAGATTGTGTGTTTACAATTACAGTTTTTGTCATTTCAGTGTGTCTGCAGGTCACAGGTTTTATCGGTGGTTCTGTTGTCCTGCCGTGTTCTTTAACTCAACATGATCTTAAACCTCAAGACATTAATGTGCTTTGGAGAGACAAAGACAGTGAGACTATTTATGATTTAGTTGAAGGTGAAGATTCACTAGAGTCACAGGACCCACGGTATAAGAACAGAGTGCAAACTTTCCCAAAGGAGTATGTGAGAGGAAACTTCTCCCTCAAACTGAAAAATCTCACTCATGCTGATGCAGGAGAGTTCACCTGCTTCATCACACACACATCTTATTCTAAACATGAGACTGTACAGCTGCTCATTAACAGTATGTAAAAATAGTTTACTTAAGTTTTGAATAAAATGTTCCAGGTGAAAAAAAGTGCACATTCATAACGTACTTAAAGTGCTCTATTTTCACGCATTATTTTAGTTACTACTTGTAGTACACTTGAACCCACTAGTGTATGAAATATGGGTTCAAGTGTACTACAAGTAGTAACTAATTTTTTAATACAGAGATGGTAAGTTAAAAATACATTTTAGTTAATATTCATGGTGTCCCAAAATAGCCCATTTGAGTACACTTAGATGTTCTTAAGATTATCTTAAGTACTGAAGAATAATTTTTGGTATATTAAGTAGGGCTGGGCAAAAGAATCGATTTTTCGATTAATCTTTTTTTTTTTTAATGACGTCGATTCGATATTGCTTCTCAAAAGCCGCGAATCAATCTTTTCCGGTATTTATTTCAGCACACATTTAAAACAAGATCTGATTAATGTGATTCTTATCATTAGTATTCTCCACTAGATGTCACCCTTATTTACCGATGCGCGATGTTACAACAGAAAGCCTGTCATTCATTCAGTGTTCATCATGGCGGAGATACTGTTGATGAGAACCAAGAACAAAGTCATACGTGTGATTCGTAATGCTCAGGTGAAATGCTATAGTAATACTATAAATCTGTGGAAGCATTTGATATCACGCATAAGGCGCCATGATTTCCGCAATGAATGAATGAATGAATGGCGGCTGGTGCGACGCACTGTTTTGTTTACTACACACATACTAAAGCGCGGACGACGAGTTATTGTTTAAGAAAGGACCCTATACAAAAAAAAAAAAAAGAATAGGTTCAAAATACAGGCCTGTGGTTCTTAATTTCTTTTTATTAATTCACCATTTGTAAACTGATGTTTACTGTTCATCTTGTAGAAATATCAATAGCTTTTGTCTTAAAACTATATTCACTGAATATAATAAAAAAAAATCGAGAATAGAATTGAGAGCTTGCGAATCGAATCGGGACATCTGAATTGATACCCAGCCCTAATATTAAGTACAAATTAGTGTGTGAAAATAGAGCACTTTAAGTACATTATGGAAGTGTACTAGTTTTACACCTAGGATAGCCTGAATGCTGCTGTATAGAATATAAATGATGGATCTGTTGTGTTTATCACAGTGTAGTTATTTTTTTACAACATCGTTGTCTTTTTTGTTTGTTTGTTTTTAATGAACTTGTTTTGTTGCAGAATCAACTGTAAAACCTGGAAACCAGTCTACTGAAGAAGAAAAGCATGTACCAGAAACGCAGTCAGGCCAGATGACAATATTATTAATCTGTCTTTGCACTCTTTTACCTTTAATAATTCTCACGCCTATAATAATGTATTTCATATTTTACTGGAGAAAAAAATCTCAAGCTGCCTTATAGAAGAAAAAGTGTCAAACTGAAGGTCCTGTTACACACTGCAAGTGTCAGCAGTATCTGAACAGCCTGTATTTTCCGCACCCAAGTTAAATTAGAAGCGTGAGTGACATGTCATGCACAATCACATTATCTTCTGCAGATTCTCTCTCTTGTTATACACGTGCTGACATAAAACAATGCACTGCTTATTGTTCTTATTTTATAACAGAATGAGATCTTGAAACAGTTGAACAACATCAATCCTGTCAATATGTTGCTGCCTTAACATTTCTGTACCACAAGTGTGTATGCCAGAGTAAATGCATTTTGTATCATTTATGTATTTCTTGATTGTTAATACTATTACTGCATATCTTTTTCAAATCTGAATCATTAATTCCTAGTTATGTACGGTGTGCTCAAAGATAAAACATGGTGCTCAGGGTTGAGATTGTTACACGGCTCTGCAGACTGTTATAAGAAGAGTGTAATTAACTTCTTGATCTGCTGTACTACAGATGCAGAGAGGAAGCCTCTTTATTTGGATGAGGTTACTGAA
The DNA here is from genome assembly GCF_012432095.1 of Onychostoma macrolepis. Classification (NCBI taxonomy): domain Eukaryota; kingdom Metazoa; phylum Chordata; class Actinopteri; order Cypriniformes; family Cyprinidae; genus Onychostoma; species Onychostoma macrolepis. The sequence continues at coordinate 25,450,346 of NC_081176.1, read as the reverse complement.
TCTTCTTAAACTCAACACATTTCTAGGAGTGGACCATTTATACTCTGATTTTTGTTTTCTTCTTTTGAAAGTTTTAATAGGAAGTATTATGCCTCTCTCCCCTACAGTTACTCAAAGCCTTATTATGCCGCCTCCAACCCCAATATGTAGTCTTAATAATAATTATAACATTTACACCTTTGTTCTTTGCTGGAAACGTTTAAAATATTACTCTTCAACATTGTCACTTTGTCAGATTTGATTTCAGGTGAGACTTTTCTTTTGTCTTTTTTAGACATTTCTAAAGTATTTAATTCTTTTGAGTACCTTTATTTATTTATTTTAAATCCCAGTGAAAGATAAAGTCACTTATCTGGATACTGTCATTTCTAAGAATATGAGGAGTAAATGTTTTGACAACTTTGCTTGTTATATGAAAAGAACTGCTTTCTAAACCTGAGAGACTCTTTCCTATTTCTTTTCATCTTGATGTTCAGACTTTCAAATCTATCGGCCAATGTTTTATGTTGTGTTTTATTGAAAGAGAAGACGCATTACAAAATCTGTAGTTCAAAAACATTTTGACACAATGTGACAACAAGGATATGCTGTGTAAAATTCAGTTTATCATGACAATTGAGGTAAGTATAATATTGTTTTGGGTAGTCAATGTGTTATGTAATGGTATAACTGTAATTTATACTTTAATGCTGCCCTACAATAAAGTTTTTTCTTACATAGGTTCATTTATGTTGGTGACTCCTGTGATCTCCAAACTGAACATTAATGTTTCAATTGGTTTAGTTTTGTGAATAAACTAAGAGTCTCTGGAAAAACAGTTTGGACATTTGTAATATGATTCCTGATATTTTATGAAGGAAGTTGAATGTTACCTAATCTCATTCTGTTGAAAAGAGTAGCATTGAATCAATAATAAATAGTGTACTCAAACTTACATGAGTACAAGAGCGAAGCTTCCTTTCGTAGCTCCTCTGGGAAAGTGTATTCTGGATCCTGATCCTCAAATGCAACTTTTCTTTGAGCAATATTTTATGTATTGTTGCTGTCGCTCAATACACTGTCATAACTTAAGTTTGTCGTCACTGTATATAAGCAGGAATGCAGAGATACCAGTTACATCCTCATTCACATGAGCCGCGGAGAAACCGAAAGGATAGAGTGATAGAGAACAGAAAACAATAGGGATATAGTTTGGGGGGGGTGTTTCTCTATGTATTTGCCTTTCAAATTTTGTTTATTAACTACACCAGCAGATAGAGCAGAAAAACAGTGGAACAGGAAAAACTCTCCTGAAAAATACTACCAAATACAGGAATGACAAAATGCGAATGTTACGTTAAATCATGCCACGAGTCATTGCTATGATTGACAGTGGCAACGGAATGAATCACCTGACGAGCCGATGTCAAAATAAAGCTGTGCATTAAGTGATTCAGACTAAATTCAGACTAACAAAACTACAGGTCTGTGTTGGATAAAACTTAAACGATGTAGCCTAGTTATTAAATTAAATCTAAACATTTCAAAATATTGAATGCATTATTTATTTGTTATGACAACTTATTTAATTTTTATTTGACTATATAGGTATTTAAATAACTCAGCATTATAGGCTGTGACTTTGTGACTTCCTGCACTTGCTATACTTTATACTTCAGTGCGACAAAGTAGCTTACTAAATTGGTAATAATATTTATTTTATAATAAATCAAAAGACGTGAAAAACTAAGTTGAAATGGCAGCTGCAGCCAATGAGTGATCCTATACTGCCATCTCTTGATTATAAAGGTAATTTCATTTTCATCTTAAAAAGTCTATTTTTCGCCGATACACGTTTTTAGCATATTTCATGAATGAAAAGTGAACCTTTAATAATGGTAATTTTACCACATAGTTGAGAAATAATAAATGCCTTAAAATTTTATAAGATTTTAAAAATGTGTTCATGGCTATGAAGGTAAGATATTGATTATCGAGAATACCATTTAAACATTATTTAAGAGATTAGCCTAACTGCTTAAACAGTTACGATAGCGTTTATTTGTCAGCGTTTAAATGTACAGTTATACTTACGTGGGTACTTTCCTGGGATTACCAGACTCTGCATATAAAATTATATGTTCTTTAATAGTTTCAGTTTCAGTTTATTTATAAAGCACCACTAAACACAACTATCGTTGACCAGGGTGCTGTACAAGTAAGTCTTACAAGTAACCACAAACAAAATTAAAAACATAAGCAAAGTCACAAATAACACTACAAAACACAAGACAGAGCAAATTCAAATCACGAATAATAAGCCAGTTCAAATAAAAATGTTTTTAACCTGGATTTAAAAATGGGTAGTGTAGGGGCGGCTCTGATTTCTGTAGGAAGACTATTCCAAAGTCTCGGAGCAGCTACGGAGAATGCTCGATCACCCCTAGACTTAAGTCTGGTTCTGGGAATCACTAAGAGCCTCAAGTTGGCAGACCTAAGAGCTCTTGTAGGTTGATGGTCTATCAACAGATCCGAGAGGTAAGAGAGTGCTAAACCATTTAAAGACTTAAAAACCAGTAAGAGCATTTTAAACTGGATCCTGTAGCACACTGGTAACCAATGCAAAGACTGAAGGATAGGGGTAATATGCTCACTCTTTCGAGCTCCCGTCAGGATTCTAGCAGCCGCATTTTGAACCATCTGAAGGCGGTTTAGGGAGGATTGACTGATCCCCACATAAAGAGAGTTACAGTAATCAAGCCTCGTGGTAATAAAGGCGTGGATTACTCTTTCAAAGTTAGTAAAAGAAAGAAAGGACTTCATTTTTACCAGGGTTCGCAACTGATAAAAGCTTGACTTCACAACCTGATTGACTTGTCTATCAAGCTTTAAGGCACTGTCCAACACCACACCCAAATTTTTCACGTAAGGCTTTACATAAGGTGCAAGAACACCAAGATTTAGATTTGGAATGTGTGTATTCGACGGGGTAAATACCACAATCTCTGTTTTACTCTCGTTCAGACTTAAAAAATTTAGAGACATCCATGCTTTAACATCCAGGAGGCAAGCGGCCACCGGATCTAATCCATTTTTATGTGTCAAAGGAATATATATTTGAGTGTCATCTGCGTAACAATGATAGCATATACCATACTTCTCAAAGATCGATCCGAGAGGAAGCATATACAGAGAAAATAGCATGGGAGCTAGAGTAGAGCCTTGAGGGACCCCACATGTCAAACGGACAGTGGAAGAGTGAAATTTGTCAATATTAACTGAAAAACTTCTGTTCGTAAGATAAGACGGGAACCAATTTAAAGCTGAACCTCTGATGCCCACTACCTGTTCTAAGCGGGACAGAAGAACATTGTGGTCTACAGTATCAAAAGCAGCGCTCAAGTCTAAAAGTACCAGAGCTACAGAATCTCCGGAGTCAGTAGCTAGAAGAATGTCGTTAAACACTTTTAAAAGAGCCGTCTCAGTGGAGTGAAATGTCCTAAAACCTGATTGGAATGCATCAAAAATTTTGTAATCTACCAAGAAACTTTGTATTTGATGAAAACCACTTTCTCTATAATTTTAGCTAAAATGGAAGGTTAGAAATGGGTCTATAATTTGATACATCAAAAGAATCTAAATTAGGCCTCTTAAGTCTCGGTTGTACCGAGGCATGTTTTAAATAGTCCGGAACAACTCCTAACTCAAGGCATTTATTGATCAAATTTAAAAGTGTCGGACCCATTATGCTAAACACTTGTTTAAATAACCGTGAGGAAGTATATCTAAAGGTGAACCAGTTGGTTTGAGTTGATTAACAATGTCATTTAAAAAGAAAGCGAAATAGACGTAAACTGACTAAAGACACCTGTATATTTTAAATGGCCTGCAGGATCGCCAGCAACTGATTTGATGGTATGTCTGATCTCAGATATCTTATTATTAAAAACTGGCAGAACCACTCACACATAGCTACTGACTCTGTAGGATACACACAGACAACAGGATTTAACACAGCATTAATGATATTGAAAAGGGTTCTAGGATTATTATGATTTTTATCTATAAGAGATGAAAAGTAGTCTGATTTGGCCACTCTCACTGCCTTCTGATACTTAATAAGTGAATCCTTTAACATTTCATAAAAATCTGTAGTTTGTTCTTTTCCATTTCCTCTCAGCCCTTCTACAAGCCTGTCTCAATGTCCGAGTAGTATTATTCAACCATGGTTCAGGAGTTAACTTGTAATGTTTGGTCCTCAGAGGAGCCACGGAATCCAAGATAGTAGTACAGACAGAATTAAAACTAAAAAGCAATTCATCGGGACTGAGCTCAGATGAGGCGAGAGCAATAGAATGGGAAAACTCCTCAAACATAGAAGAAAAAGAAACAGAGGTAGCAGCAGTGATCCTCCGTGTCAGATGAGCTGATACATGAGGTTTTACAGCATTCAATGATAATGGTGTATTGAATAAAATAGGATTGTGATCAGAAAACTAAGATCACATATCTCAATATCACCCATCAAGAGCCCATGAGACATAATAAGATCGAGAGTGTGTCCATGAATATGAGTAGGTCCTTTAACATGCTGCACTAAATCGAAGGCTTCTGTTAGGCTGATAAAGTCTTTTGCAAATGAGTTTTGGGGGCAGCATATGTGAATGTTAAAATCCCCAATAATTAAAAACCTATCAGAATTGGGGATAATTCTCCCCAAGAAATCTGAGAAATCTGTTAAAAAGTCTTGATGTGGCTTAGGAGGCCTGTAGACCACAGCAACAGCTAATGGAGTGTCTGAGTCCAACACAAGCATCTGCAGTTCAAAACTGTTATATGTAATTCTTTGCATGGTCCGACATTGAAAACCAAAATTGAGACCAAACCGCCACCCCTTCTCCCAGAGCGGGGGGAATTAAAAAATGTATATCTTGGCGGTAGAAGCTCAGAGAGAGGAGCCAAATCTCCATTGGAAAACCACGTTTCCGTGATAAATAGAAAGTCCAGAGTTCGTGAAGTGAAGAAGTCTTTAAGAATAAAAGTCTTATTTACCGCAGACCTCGCGTTGACCAACGCCATCTTTAACTGCACAGAGTCTTCATGCAGCTGCGTTGCGCTACGCACCGGGCGAAGATGATGTATAGAAATGGCGCGACGGCGGAGGCGAGGTGAGCGATATAGAGGCCGTTGGTCCTGCGAGCTCGGTAGAATGGGTAAATTCCAGGAGAAAATCCCCGCTGATGAACGCCAGCTAATAGAGCGGTTGCAATCACCTTCCCTCGTAGGCAGATCCCGAATGTTAAATTCGCTGCTTGTCCGAAGCAGAAGCTTGAGCTTGACGGCCACACCGCCCCGCTTACCCCGTCTTTTCCGGCGCTTTTTCTTTGGACGATGGATTGTTGACCGGTGCAGATAAGCCGGCAGGGATCCTAGAAAGGGAGGAGGCGAGTGCCGTGGTCCTTTCTGAATTTGATTAAGTAACACTTCAGAGGAGATCCGAAGGTTTAAAAGCATTTGCCGGTCGTAGACTAAAAGAGACAATACGACTTGCGATAGAACAAGCCAGAAACACATAGACATAAACAAACTAAAAAACGCAGACGACATCAGACGGCAGGCCACACACAACGGCGCCATCTTGTTAGGTGTTGAACATAGTTAGGTGTTCTAATAACATGAAACTGAATGTTAATTCCTGTCACGCCCCTGGACTGTCTTGTATGTGTTTTGCTCCCCATGTGTGCCCTGTGACCCAGTTTCTGTCTCCCTTTGATTGTTTAATTTGATTCCAGGTGTGTCTCCTTAGTTCCTTGATTTTCTTGTCTTTATAAGCCCCAGTCCTTTCAGTTAGTGTTTGTCGGTCTTCAAGTGTCTACCCTACCTGTGATCTGTGTTCCTGTCTGAATATTAAACTCCCGTGTTATTAATTCCTCGTCTCCTCGTTCCTGGTTCCCGAGCTCCCTGTGAGCTGTGATAGAAAGACCGACCAAGACAGTAACCTCCGTGTTTATACCCTCCGTTTTGTTTCCGTTTTTTTTACCCAGTGTTTTTTTTTTCCCTTTGTGTCCCCACGGATCCCCTCGTCCGGCCCGAATTCCTCCTCCTCCTCCTGCTGGAGCAGAGGGAACGATCTCTCGAGGACCACACCAGACTGTTCCTGATGGTAGCTAATGCCACCTGCTACCCGGAGGGCGCGCTCTGCTCGTTCTACAACGCAAGCTTGAACACCGCGTGCAGAGCGCTGTCGTCCGAGGATTGTCCTCGAGAGGATTTCGCCGCCTTCGTGGAGTGGATTCTGGTGAGAAACGGATCACGAGGATCACGTCTCTCACGAGGATGAACTCGCCAGATCCACTCCAGACCCAGAGCCCAGCCCACCAACTCCCAGCGGTACGGAGCATCAGCCCGAGCCCACCGATGACGGAGAGCCATTCCCCGCCGCGATCTGCGAGCCAGCACGAAGCAGAGCGACTGAGCGGAAGATTGCCCCGGGAGTGGAACTCCGCCCCCTGCACCGTGGCTGAGGGTGAGATGATTATCCATCTGGGGCTGCTGGACATGGTGGAGGATTTGATAGACTGGGAAACTGAACTGGAAGTCGAACTGCCCCCTCTCCTCTCTCCGTCATCCCCGCTGGTCCCGTCCAGCCCTCCTTCGTCCTTGGTTCCCTTGTTCAGCCCTGAGAGGGCTTCAAATCGTCCAGTGCCCGCTCCTCGAAAATGCCCACCCTCCCACCCGCTCCTGCCTCCTCCACCGCTGTCGTCTGGCAGCCCCTCTGCTCGCCTCAGCCCACCATCAATGCGGTGCGAGCCCCACGGACTGCCATCCTCCAGCGTCGCCGGGGCTGGAGTATCCTCACCTCCGCCTCCAACCTCCTCGGCCCGACTCTGCCTTGGCCCGTTGACCCAGCGGCTCCACCTCGGCTCCTAGCTCCCTCGCCTCCACCGTCACCCGTCGATCCTCCAGCTCCACCGGGCTCCCTCGCCCCTCCGACTCATCCCTGGTCGGGCGTCGACCCGCCATCGCCTCAGGACTCCGCTCCTCCGGCTGCACCTCGCCGCCCGCCCCACCAGCTCAGTTGGGCTCCTTCCTCCCGCCAGCTCCACCTTGGTCCTCAGTCGCTCCGGGTCCGCCCGCGGATCTCCGGAGCTCCGTCTCTGCCTCGGTCACCTGAGCACTCGGCTCCACCTTGGCCCCCCGGATCCTCGGCATCCCCCTGGCTCGTCGGCTCTCCGTTTCCGCCTCAGGCTCCTCCACCACCTGCTCCGCCGCTGGTCGGCCCCTGGAGTCGGCGGCCATGCCTCCTCCATGGCTCCTCCCTCCGCCGGCTCCACCGTGGCCATCATCATGGCTGTGGCCTGGGTCCTGCCAGGCTCCTCCTGCCCGGGTCCCTCCTGTCTCCTCCTGGCTCCTCCCTCCTTCGTCACCTCCTGGTCTCTGTCAGCCGGCCCCCTCCCGGTGGTCCGTCCTCCTCCTGAGCCTCCGCCTTTGTTCCCACCCCCTTCCCCCCCTCCATCCTCTGTTGTTCCACGGTGCGAGGACGCACCTTCCAGGAGGGGGGAGTAATGTCACGCCCCTGGACTGTCTTGTATGTGTTTTGCTCCCCATGTGTGCCCTGTGACCCAGTTTCTGTCTCCCTTTGATTGTTTAATTTGATTCCAGGTGTGTCTCCTTAGTTCCTTGATTGTCTTGTCTTTATAAGCCCCAGTCCTTTCAGTTAGTGTTTGTCGGTCTTCAAGTGTCTACCCTACCTGTGATCTGTGTTCCTGTCTGAATATTAAACTCCCGTGTTGTTAATTCCTCGTCTCCTCGTTCCTGGTTCCCGTGAACCCCGTGAGCTGTGACAATTCCACAATCACTATTTATGGTGTTGCAATTATTTGGTTTCTCAGTTTCTGATAAGAATGAGGCAGAAGATGTTTCTGTGAGAGTCTCTATAGCGCATATAAAATGAGCTTCACCAGAATATAACGAGCTGGTTTTTCTTTATCCGGAAGTTCTAAATAGCGCTCCGTGCATATGGTCAATTGTGGGGAGAAAGAAACAGTGGAGCATATGATATTGTAAAAGGTATGATGAGAAAAGAAAGGAATTTATATCATATTTAAACAAAAGAGGTAAAGGATTTTGCATATTTGTTAGGTTATGATTTTAATAGAGATATAGGATACAGACTATTAACATAATACATACTACTGGATTAAGTGAAAGGATTTATAGAATAAGGATGCTCTAGCTCCTACGCTTCGGCTGGCCAAGCGGCCTCGGCGCTCCATTCTATGGCGGTCCTCCAGGTCTTTCAGGCCAAACTCCTCTCTTCCATGGACAAGTCTGAGCCTGATCCTGCGACTCTCACGGGAGCTGAGAAGTGCTACTGACCTGGCACTGCGCGCCACCAAGACCACCGCCCAGGCAATCAGGAGGTCCATGGCCAGCCTAGTGGTGCTCGAGCGCCACCTGTGGCTCACGCTAACGGAGATCAAGGACGCAGACAAGGTCCCATTCCTTGATGCCCCGATTTCCCCCAGCGGCCTCTTTGGTCCGGCGGTCAAAGGGTTTGCTGAACGTTTTACTGAGGCACAGAAGTCGTCCCAGGCCATGTGACACTTCCTACCCAAACGCTGGCCACTCGAGTTTATCCAACCCCTCGCCACATGGTAGGCCATCCCCAGAGTGTCAGAGTGGGTTATGGGGATAATAAAACGAGATTATTCACTTCAGTTCGCTCGAATACCCCCGCGCTTCAGCGGCGTGGTCTCCACCTCAGTATGAAGCGAGAACGCCCACGTTCTACGCTCAGAGGTGATGATTCTGCTGGAAAAAGGAGCAATAGAAAGAGTTTCTCCAGCTCAGAGCGAGTCAGGCTTCTACAGCCGTTATTTCCTCAGGCTGATCACATTGAAACAGATCCTCTCGCAGATTCAGCCAGGGGAGTGGTTTCTTTCCCTGGACCTGAAAAATGCATATTTTCACGTCCAAATTGCCCCCCACCACAGACGATTCTTGAGATTCGCCTTCGAGGGAGTGGCTTATCAGTACACGGTCCTTCCCTTTGGACCGTCTCTGGCCCCCCGCACTTTTACGAAGTGCCTCTGAGACAGATGGGAGTCCGCATTCTCAACTACCTCGATGACTGGCTCGTTCTGGCCCAGTCAGAGGTGGAACTTTTAATCGCACAGAACCCTCCTCCTCAGCCACCTAAAGCGCCTGGGACTCGGTCAATTTCGCCAAGAGTAAGCTGTCTCCCAGCCAACGTATATCGTTTCTGGGAACAGTTCTCAACTCGACTCAAATGAGAGCCATAGTCGCACCAGACCGTGCTCTGGCCATGCGAGAACGCGCGACCTCCTTCGAGATCGATACCACTCGCCCTCTCAAGACGTTTCAAAGAATGCTAGGCCTCATGGCCGCAGCATCGCCAGCGCTACAGTTTGGTCTGCTTCGCATGCTGAAACCTCAAGTTGCATCACATGCATGGCGTCACGCCCTAGCCCCCTGGAGAGAACTTCATTGGATGGAAAAAGGAGTGGCTATGGAAATGGTTTGCAGGAGAAAGGTTGTCACGACAGATGCCTCCAACACGGGTTGGGGAGCACTGTGTGAGGGCAGACCAGCCTTCGGACATTGGTCGAAAGCGGAGAAGCAGCTTCACATCAACAGAGGAGTAGACGCTCCAGCCGCAGACGGTTCAGAGAATTTGGGAGAATTTCGGTGAGGCCGAGGTAGACCTCTTCGCCTCAGGAGACAACTCTCACTGCCCGACTTGTTATTCGAAGGTCGAGGATGCGCTGGCCCACGAATGGCCCAACCTCCTCCTTTATGCGTTCCCCCCGATCGCCCTGATCCCGCAGGTTATTGGGCGAATCAAGGAGCGGGGACACAGGGTCCTCTTGGTGGCCCCCCTGTGGAAAAATCAACCTTGGTTGTCAGAGCGGACTCAGCTGCTCGTAGCAGCCTCCTGGCCCATTCCCCTGAGACGGGACCTCCTGTCTCAAGCGAATGGGACAATTTGGCACCCTCGGCCCGACCTCTGGGCCCTGCACCTTCGGAGCATGCTGAAAGAGCATGCTGAAAACCATTTCTGAGGCTAGAGCACCGTCTATGTGATGCTTCTATGCCCTTAAATGGTCCGTGTTCTCCAAGTGGTGCCTAGACCGTGGTGAAAACCCGTCTACCTCTGACTTATCAGTGGTTCTGTCCTTCCTGCAGGAACTGCTGGATAAAGGATGTACCCCGTCCACACTCAAGGTTTACGTAGCAGCTATAGCGGCCTCGCACGCCCCTATAGCAGGTCAATCGCTGGGCAGGGACACTTCGGTTGTCCGCTTCTTGAGGGGTGCCAGGAGGAATTCAGGAGGTCGGAACAGCTCTTTGTTAGCTTCGGGAACCGTGCCAGAGGGCTTCCGGTTACGAAGCAGAGGCTCTCCAGATGGATAGTGAATGCCGTTATGCTAGCGTACTCGTCCTTGGGCCTACAATGCCCCATTGGAGTACGAGCCCACTCCACAAGAGGCATCGCCTCATTGTGGGCGTGGTCTAGTGGTGTGTCTATTACAGAGATCTGTGCAGTGGCCAGCTGGGCCTCACCATCCACATTTGCTAGGTTTTATAACCTGGAGGTACCGGCCTTACAGGCCAGAGTCCTCTCTGCTTAAAGGCACAGTATGCATGGGACATTTCTGATGGAGAACCCTTGACCGCATGGCGCTCAAGCTCTCTGATTGGTTACTTGTATGTTCGGCCCACGGTGTCGTAATACAAGAGGTTCCGGAACGATTATCGCAGTAATGCAGTGGAGTATCGACAGGAACGCATCGGTTACTAAATTATCCTATTTAGCTTTAACCAAAGTCCCTTGTCTTTGCTTTAACTGACCTTCTCTTGCTTTTGTTTCATTTCCTCTCCTGTAGAACTTGTCCAGGATACAGTTATTTGCAAAGAAATTGGCTATCTAATGTGCATTTCATACATGTTTTTAGGCATGAACAATTATTAAGATCATAAAAATATTGAAGCTAAATGTTTTCATAAAGAAGTTATGGTAGCTACGTCAGTAGCGCGAGAGGGTGCGTCGTTATTTCATTTTTACTATTTTTAATGAAATAGGAATTTTGAATAATGAAAATTAGTTTGTTCCTGCTTATTCTATTCATCAGAGTTCAACCATTATTGAAGAAACTGCATTTTCCGTATTTCATTTCTGGGTTAAAAAACTAAAAATGAATGGACGCAAAAGTACAATGGACCCAAAACGTACACGGACCATCCGATAACCGGTGATCAACACAAGATGCATGCCAGTTAGGATGAAATATTGACAGCTAGTGGTCGAATATGACACTGCAATCCAAATTCAAAATATCAAATAGAGTTGCCAGATTGAGGACACAATTTCCCAAAGGAAACACAATCATAAGCCCTGTGCTCAACAAACACACACAAGACTAGACAAGGGTACACAGTCAATGAAGAAGACCAAAAACCATCAATACAAAGCACAAACACAAGCACATGAAACAGGGTAAAAAAAACAACAACAAAAAAAACACCATGTGCTCACAACAAAAGACAGCATGGAGCATGAGCATCTGGATTACGACTAAAACCAAAACAAAGACAAGCATGAGTGTCAGTATCCAGATATCAGCCTTCAAACACACACAACACACTACATGAGCATCCTGAATAGATAATGTGGAGGTTGAACGATAGTTTTAGTGATTTTCAGTTGTGATATGAGAAATATACCAAATATTGACAAGAAAAACTATAACATGATAAACTATCAAACATGCTTAACTTAATGAAGTGATGATTGTGATGAGGAATTGGGTGTTGTGGTGAGAGCAAATTTGTCTTTGACTTCCTCTGCTTGATGTGGGAAGATTTTTTTTTCTTCCTGTCTTTGCTTCAGAGTTGCTGTAGATTCATCTTAAATGTTGTGTGGAAGGAACCAGGTTTTATAATGAACTGTTTTATTCACAACAACAGCATGAGGATCATTCAGCTTCAGTTCTGTGAGTTTATTACATGATCTGAATATATTTACATGTTTTGTAAACTTATTAAAATTATAGGTAGTTTTATGTTGTGCGTTACAGAGTTGATATTATTATTGTAATAATTTTTTTATCTTGTAGATGTATTAATCTGTTGTCAAGCTGCAGTGTCAGATCTACTGACTGATTTGGGATCAAATATGACCATAAACTGTGATCTTGATGAAAATGAGGTTTATTGGATTTTACTGAAAACAGCAGATCCTCCAACAGTGATTCTGCGATCATTCTCAAAACCAATACCACCTTTTTACACAAATGATACATCCAGAAACAAATATTCAGTGCAGTTTAAACATCGTCTGGTTATTAATAATGTGACTGCTGATGAATTAGGAGTTTATTACTGTATGAACACACGCACACCTCCAAAACTCAGCAACAGCACCAGAATATACTTCAATGGTGAGTTAATTTGCTGATTCAGTAATCAAAATATATTGATGATCACCTACTTAAATTATTAAAAACTTTTATATTCATAAGTAACATCATACACTGCCAGGAAAAAAATAAATAAATAAATATGCAATTACTTTTAGGACTGAAACATTTTTTGGAGTGATTAATATGTTTCTGGCATGTTGTATGTTTGGCAACAATTCTTTTAAATCTAACTGATGCTTTGTGTAGCTTTTTATTTTCTCAAACACCCATGTCTGAAGATGTACCATGTACAGATTGCAGAATGACAATGCCAAGATTCATCAGTCTTAATTTGGGAAATATTGGCCATCACAGAGTCCTGACCTAAACCCCACTGAAAGTCTTTGGAATGTGTTGGAGTCGAGTTTACACTTTGAAAACTGAGTCCTGTTAAAATTTAAAAATCGCTCTAATACTTCATTGGATCACCTTTAGCTTTGATTACATTGTGCTTTTGAAGGGACATTGTTTCTACAAAGTTATGCACTATCACAACATTTATATCCATCATTATTTTTTGATTGAGATCTTGTATTGACAATGGCAGAGTCGAACCATTCACTAAAGTTGACTCCAGCACATCTTAAAGACTTTCAATAGAGTTAATATCGGGAATCTGTGGTGGCCGATTAAATCTTGCTATTGTCATCCTGGAATATGTTTTGTCTTCCAACATGGCCGTTTAAGTAATAAAAAGCTACGCACTGCATTGTTGCAAAACATATAACATGCCAGAAACATATTTATCACCGCAATAAAAATCGAATCATAAAATTTACAATATTTGCTTATTAACAGTGAAATATTAACAGTGCTTATGAAACGGTGAAAGCTATGGTGCCCACGAGGTGACAAGGTCGGTTCACTTAGTTTTGTCGAGGCCACGACATGAGAACGTGATAATGTTGTGGCCACGAGATCATTTTGTCGAGGTAAGGACTTCTTATGTCGTGGCCTCAAGATGCTATGTTGAGGGAACGACATATTTTTCTCGTGGCCAGGAGTTCAATGCGTAAACTAACCTGCATGACCATAGCAACCCGGGATTATCATATAGATATTATCAGATAAAATGTTTTTATTAACATTAAACATTTAATTTAATATTTGTATATTATTATTACATTAACTTATAGGGCTATATTTCTATATTTATTGTTATATATGCTTATTTCCCTTTCAATTTGTGTGTCACTTTACCTAGTTAACGTTTTGTGTAATTATGCTATAGTATTTGCTAGCCTACCATATTTTTGCAAATACTGCAGAACGCTTGACAATTATGCCAATAAAGTTTTGACTTTATGATTGTATTTATGCCTGTGTGTGATGATAAATGAGCGTTTAATTTTAAGTTTAATTTATAATATAAATATATATATATATATATATAATAAATATAATTTCTTAATTCTAAATAAAATATGAATGAATCCATCTCTGATAATCCCGGGTTGCTATGGTCACGCAGGTTAGTTTACACATTGAACTCTTGGCCATGAGAAATGAATGTTATTCCCTCAACACAGCATCTCGAGGCCACGACATAAGAAGTCCTCGACAAAACGTGGCCACGGCATAATATCACATTCCCACAAGTTATTATGTCGTGGCCTTGACAAAAAAAAGTGAACCGACCATGTCACCTCGCGGGCACCGTAGAAAGCACAGTGAAACTGGCTTTTTTTTTTTTTTTTTTAGGCAGTGTAAATTATCAACATTTTCAGCTATTGCACTAACAATAGCATCTTTTACAGTAACAGACTGTGGACACTTTTATTACAGAATCAACTCAGCTAACTGAGTGTCACAATCATACAGTGACTGAATATACTGATCAGACACACTGGAAGATTATTACTATCATCTTTGGACTGACTAATGGGCTTCTGGTTATTGTGGTGGTCGGTGAGAGATTTTTTCATCTATTAATATCATGATTTTCTCCATAAGCAGCTGATGATAATTGAATGTATAAATATTCTTTGTATAGGCTTTTGACAATTTAAGTATTGTTGTGCCATTATATGTGATATAAGTATAAATATTCAATCTGAAACACCATTTTTAGGACTGGTAAAGGTTTTTGTTGTTGGAAACAGAAGGTCTACAGAACAATCAGAACAAATTAACACTGATCTACAGCAGACGCAAGTTACAGAACAGCATCAGGACCAATTATATGTAAGAATATGTGAAACCATCATTATAACTAAAATTCATTTCTGTATTTATAATTATTGGAATTCTTTCTGATCTGTATAATATCATTCTATAACACTTCATTTTGGTTCATGTTTGTTTAACTGTAGCTGAAATTGATAATATTGGTCTTTCAGTATGCTGAGGTGAATTTTTCCAAGCTGCGTAGAAATATTCGGTCGAGCCAAATCAACAGCACCTATGCTGCTCTAAGCCTGCCGAAGCCATGAACACATGAGTATGATTGATTTTATACTTCTTTTGTGTATTTTTTCCTGATGTTCTACTCTGAAACTCTGAGAAAAGTTCAGAAAAAATACAGTAAAAAAAAAAAAAGTAAAATAAGTTAAAAATCGACTACATTTGATATGATTCATATTTCACTCTGCTTTCTAAAGACTGGTTGGAAGTCATGAGATTAATCACAATTATTTTATTGAACCGACAGCCAGTTTTATATTTGTGTTTGTGTATATCTAAAAGTATTCTAATAATGTTAAAAATATCACCTGAAAAATATTTACTTTCTATTAAGTAGACACTTATTTTTTAATTGTATGATTATTGTATGAATGTTTTATGCATGAAAATATGTACCTGCATTTGTATTTAAGTGGGTCTCGCAAGAGGTCGGTGGCATCTAACTTTGAAAACCCCTGCTTCAGATGAAATGTGTTTAACTTTTATATTTGCTAGTTGGTCTAGTTCTCTTTGAAGTAGCTGTCTTAAGCCGTATCTGGTGGAAAATTTTGTGAGTGGTTGTAGATGCAAATATGTGTATGAGAGTGGATGGAGAGTGTGCGCAATATTCATTATTATTGTGAAGACTGACTGATTGAGTTTTCAATGCTGTTGGACTGAGAAGAGGTTCATTTTTATAAGATACATAGGACTGCTTCTGTCAAAATGGTTTAATTGATACCTGAATATATTAATCTGTATTTTAAAAAGTAAACAGAGTCAGTTAAATGATCATAAGATGGTAAAGGTTGTTAGTGTGAAATGTTGTGGCTTGTCAACCTACTTTCTCGAACTCAGCTCTCAGGGCTTTTTTTTTTTTTTGCCTTATTGTTTTAACAAAATGTAAGTGCGACAAGTCCATCTGCTTGTTTTTGTGTGTGTTTTATTCTGAGAAAACGTCTGTGAGTATATTTTGGTATTTGAATCAGAAATAAAAAATGTGTTTGCAAATGAACGGCAGAAATATTTTCTAGATGAAAGGATCCTTTTACTTTAAATGTACATATTTTGTACTTTTATATTGACACGACTGCCTTTAATTCCTTATATCATTATATCTACATTAATTTTACAATTAGTTTCACAATAAAGAAATAGTATATGATTAAAAAATAACCATATTTAAAACACGCGCCCAACCTGACATTTATAAAAAACATTTTTTTTAAAAATCAGCCTTAAGATCTACCTTTATTATGAAGTTGCTTTATTGGTATGTAATATTAATAGTTATAATAGTTGCTTCATTATGCTAAATATATATCCTTGTGTATGTCATTCTTAATATTCTTGAACAAAGTTTTTTTAGCTGGTTATACATACTATGCAATTTGTTCAGTAAAAAATATAACACTGTGCAGTGTTATTTTTTATAACTAAACTCATGTGAAGTGTTAAACCAAAACCAGTGCTCACTGGGTTTGGCACTTGACAACCAATGACTCTCACCTTTGTCTAGAGTGGAGGTTAAACTGTGAAACGAGTGCAGTGTTTTTGCAACACCTTTATGTTTATGAAGTTCTCACAGTTGTCTTAACCTCAAACGGAAAGTATGTCGACTTTGTTTGTTTACTAGACCCACACAATGCCCAATTAGCACTTGCCAAGTGTTAATGTATGTAAACCACATTCACAACTCATGCTGAAGCTTTTATTGCTATAGTCATTTCACACGAATCTAGGGTTAATCTTGAAATGAAATAAATTATTGAAATAAAATAAATGATTTTGCACAAATGTCATACTAGAACTGTTGAAACAAAGCCTTTTGGGGAAAAGCAAGTGAACATAATATGAACTATTGAAGGCCTATTGCTGAAAACACAGACAAGTACGAACAGTGAAAAGAGTACCTCTGGGAACTTTTTCGTGAGACGCGCAAATACAGCAGTTTCCAACAGAAATTAACACTAGAGGCAGTAAAACAGCGAACACTTGTAATCGTTTTCCTACACAATTACGATTACAGCTCCATATGTTTCACTTTCCAGATGTAACAAAGCTTGCTCAGTAGGTTGGAAATGTCCCAGTGCTGCTGACCAATCAAATCCTGATCTGAGGGTCAAAACTAACAGTTGTTTAATACAGTATGTATGCAATATTTCAGTATAACATTTTTTTTTTTTTTTAACAATCTTAGTAAATTTTAAAAATCTGTTGCAATGGTTCCTTGTTGTTCAATCCACACCTGTTCTTTATAAAATTTAATGTTTTTACCAGGGACGTGCAGAGAGTTCCTCAGGGCAAGGGCTCAAATGTAAAATAGGGGCAATGTAAAAAAAAAAAAAAAAAAAAAGGTCAAAAGTTTGGATACATTACTATTTTATATTTTTGCAAGAAGTCACTTATGGTCATCAAGCCTGTATTTATTTGATCAAATTTTTAATATACTTTAAAATACATTTTATGCAATTCTGATTTATTATCAATGTTAGAAACCTGTGATACTTTTTTCAGGATTCTTTGATCAATAAAAAGTTAAAACAAACAAACAAAAAAAAACACAGCATTTATTTAAAATGTAACTTTTGTAACAATATATGTTGAAAAGCTTGAGGTCAGTATTTTATTTTATTTATTTATTTATTTTTTAAGAAATATAGTTTTCATTCAGCAAAGATTTGCTAAATTGATAGAAACAGTGATATTAAAGATTTGGTATTGTTAGAAAACATCTCTATTTTGAATAAATAATGTTCTTTTTATTTTTTATTTATCAATGAACCCCCAAAAAATATCACGGGTTCCAAAAAAATAAAATAAATAATAATAATAAATAAATAAATAAATAAATAAATAAATACATACATACATACATACATACATACATACATAAATGAATAAATAAATAAATAAAAATAAGCAGCACAACTGTTTCCAATATTGCTAATAAATCAGCATATTAGAATGATTTCTGAAGGATCAAGCACTGAAGACTGGAGTAATGATGCTGAAAATTCAGCTTTGCATCACAGAAATAAATGATATTTTAAAGTATATTAAAATGGATAAGCATTCTTTTAAATTGTAATAATATTTCACAATGTTATAGTTTTTCTGTATTTTTTATCAAATAAATGCAGGCTTGAAGAGCATAAAACACTTTCATAATGCTGCATAATTATCATTAAATTATTAAATGGTCATATAATAAAGTTCTTTCATGTCATCATTTCGCCAGCCTACACTTCACATAATAGACCTGTAGGTGGCACTTGGGCTTAAATAACTATGATAGTTTCATCAAATAGTAAACGGTGTATATCATACATAAATATAAGTGAATTGAATAGCCTTCCATTATTGCGACTTTTGGCACTGCATGGTTTTGTGCAGTGCTTTTGTAGTCATTTAGCATTCGTTTTCTCTGTGATGTAATTTCATTTATAAAATGAGACAAATCGCAGATCCAGATTGCTCCACAAATAAGCTCATCTGTCCATGTAATTTTCAACCGATTTATGAATAAGAACGGAAAATAACCACTCCACTTCACGTTATTGACTTATTGTCCAATTCAATTTGAACATGTGCCAAATCATGATTGGTTGGTGTGTTATACATGATAAACGGGCATTGAAGAATTATGTAATATTCTAAAATATATAGCCTAATATATGGATTTGTGATTAAATCGACACACTAGCTTTGATTACTGATGTTTTATTTTTATTTTTAAATATTGTTTGGTTTATTATTTTTTTGTTTTTCCTTCCGTGACCCACTCACTGAAAGAGCTATATTTGAGAGCCTATAGGTTTCCGAACAGACTGTGGAATATCAGGCAAAATGCATGCATCCCATAGCAACGCCTCAGATCGACAGATATGTAAAAAAAATAAACAGGAATTTTCCGACTTTTGAGCGATTAGTTACAGTTTAGTACACATTGTCATGTTAATTATAATTCAATTGCATTTTGTTTTATTGACTACAATATCATTGTTATTTGTCTGAGAGGGGCACTTTTGAATAACTTTGAAAAAGGGCAGCCCCCAAAGCCAAACTGAAGCGAAACAATCCGTCTGTGCAAGAAACTGAACATTATTTAGAACAGTATTACCTGTAATCCATAACTGAAGACAATTCAAACTGGTTCTTTTGGACAATTAGCTTCTGTTTAAAATAATTGATTCCCCAGTTTGTTTACATATTCACGCAAAAATGTAACATGCACAATTATACTATTAAAGCACCAAATATGATGTGAAACATGGATGTTTTACATGTCTAAAGCATATAAAGTGAATAAACTCTTGATCAGCTCACCTTTTCACATAAACAATGAGAAACCATAAAAACTTTAATATGAGTGCTCAGTTCAGTTCAGTGAAAAACTGAGACACTGAATGAGTTGGCAAAAAAAATTAAAAAAAATAAATCATATGATCATATACACCAGTATTTTGACTCATTTTGAGGGGGAGTGACTGTCAGGAATGTCCGAAAGTGAGTTCTCCTTCGAATGGGAACTCACTGTGTCCTCTAGTGGACACTTTTGGGAAAGCTCAGCGTGATCAGTGTCTGAAGCCGTGATTTAAACACAACAATGAAGTTGGCCTATTATGGTCTGTGTCTGTGATGTTGCAATCGGCACAACCAATATATTATAGGTCATTGTCATTTAAGCATATTTCATGAGTTATATATATTCTGAAGCACAGTATAAAAAATTAAATGAGATATTTGAAAAAGAACTCAAGATCAAAATTAGAGAACATTTACAGATACAGGTACCTCCCAGTTATTGGTGTTAATCTGGCACCTGGTGCTAATTTCCATAATTAAATGATGAACCCTATTTAACTGGCAGCATTCCTGAGATTTTCACTGAGATTGCAAGATTGTGATCCGTTCCAAAGTGACTGAGACCCTGTGACAGGAGGTTGTCCAGATGAAGGCCAAAGGGATGACACTTTCAGCCACTGCAAGATAAGTTGGTCATTCCAAATCACTGATTTCTCGAAAATTGCAGGTTTACAATGACACTAATTCATTCAAGTCCCCCAGAAAGGCTGGCTGTCCACGTAAGACAAATCCTTGAGAAGACAGGATAATGCAGGGACTTTCAAAGGGGAATCGGTTCAACACTGCAGCTGGAACTGCTTGCCAGTTCAGTTCAGTGCAGTGCAGGGTAAGGACCCGTCTCGGCATGTTTAAGAAAAGTTGGCCTGAAAGTGCACACTGCAGTGATGAAGCCACTCATCAGCAGAAAGAATCAAAAAGCTAAACTCATTTTTGCTGAGGAGGAGCATGTTGTGTGGAGAGAGGAGAACTGGTCCAAAGTTCACTTCAGTGATGAAAGCAAGTTTTGTTTATTTGGGTCTGATTGAAAACCTTTTTTTTGGCTTCAAACTGAGGAAAGACTGAAGCCGAAGTGCATGAAGAAGTCAGTGAAAGGTGGACGAGGAAGTGTCATGGTTTGGGAGATGTTTTCTGCAGGAGTTGGGCCTCTTATACAGCTACATAGTTGATGAATGCAAACATTTATCAGAACCTCCTTCAGCAACATGCAGTTCATTCCCTGCAAGCATCTCCCAATAAGTTCATGCCGGACAATGCCCCAGTCACACTGCAAAACAGGTAAAGTAGTTCATTGAAGCTAAGAACATTGAAATAACGAAATTGCTGGCGCAGAGTCCTGATCTAAACCCTCCTGATCTAAGTCACTTTGGGGACAAAGTTATGGCTAAGAAACCCACTACAGTCACCAAACTGTGGAAGAGACTGGAAGAAGAGTGGACCAAGATCACACCAGCACAGTCTGAGAAACTAGTGATGTCCTGCGGCCGCAAATGTGCTGAAGTCATTCAAAGCAAGGGTCTCTACAATTCCTACTAATTTCTGACAGCTGTAACCCTCCAAAATTTTAGTTGTAATTTTCTTTGTGCTGCAGTCACTGCTGTTCTCTAATTTTGATCACAGTGTTTTCCACAAAATAAGGGTTTTTGTTGAAATGCCTTTATATTTTGTCAAACATGTTAGTAGAACAGTATACCTACAGCTAATATTCCTTCAAATTTTGAGCAATGAAGGTTATTAAGATATTTCAGAAAAAAATCAAGTATTTACAGATTGTTGTCTAATTTTGGCGGGGGTAATATTTGTGGTTTACGGGGACACAAATTTGTTTAATGACATGGGTATGACAGAGGTATTACAATTTGAAGGTGCTTTATGAGGACACTGCCTATGTCCAATAATTCAAAAGGCTTAAAAAACATACTAAATGGTGTTTTTTTGAAAATCTAAAAATGCACAAAGTTTCCTGTAAGGGGTAGGTTTATGTGTAGGTTTAGGTGTAGGGTTGGTGTAGGGCGAGTGCACATACAGTTTGTGCGGTATAAAAACCATTACGCCTATGGAGAGTCCCCATAAACCACAAATACCAACATGGGTGTGTGTGGGGGGTTGGTTCTGCTGCAAGGACCCCCGCAAAGATTGAGATGGGGTCCGTCTTCTCATAACTGATTTAACAGACGATGCCACTGTCTGAAAGTGAATTCTATTGTAAGTTATTTGCTGTAAGAGTGTACAATATTAACACTAGTGGATCTGGTAATTTCATTATGAACTAATACATCTCCTCTGTTACCCCTTACTTTTATTGTACTGGTATGGTCTCTGTAAAGAAAGACTTTCTGATTTGCCCAAGTCTTTTCTGAATGCTTTAGAGCTTCTCTGCTGCTCTCTGCAGGTCATTCGTCATAGCTCGGAATAAAGTATCACTAAAAAAGTTCAGCAACTACATCATCCTCCCAGACTAGACCAAAAGTAGTCATCTTTACAGATCTTTACCAGCACTGCCACTTTCATCAGCAGCTGCATAAACCCTGGTCTTGTAGGGCTGTTTGTTTTTTTATATCTTTGTATTTTCATTGTGCTTTATACATTTAAGTTCGACTGAAATAGTATGAATATGGTATAAGTTAGACTGAATTGTGCTGTTACTGGGAAACTAAGGACAAAGTTAATCTAAATTACCAGTTACAGTGTGCAATGTCACTATATACAGTATTGCAAATATTTGATTTAGTTGTTGTTGTTGTTTTTTAATCCAGTAGATGGCACCACACAACAATGAGACACAATACAAACTCAAAAAGATGCTCTTTATAATAGAGCAGTAGAAAGATTGCAAAGACAGTAAATTCACTGTATTTCTTTAGGCTATATTGTTGTAGTTTAGAGCATAAACCTCACTGTATTTTGTTGTTTATGCTTAAAACAAGAACAATTTTGTTTTCTAATGACTTAATAGGCCTACAGGTAGTATATTCTCTAAATACATCTTATTCTTTTAGGAACTTTTACTGGAAAACATGGCAAAATACTTCATATTTGACGTATGTATATTGACATAATTCCCTCAGTCAACATCCTTGTTGGTTCTGGATCAACATTTCTATCGACCAATCAGATTTCAAGCTTGGGGTTACTTAGGTTAGGCTTGGGTTAGAGTTACAGGCTTGCAGCCGGCCCAAGGTTTAAGCAGACTAGGGGGCTGGTTAGGGTACCCGTGGCCACCAGGAGGCCCTCGAGAATACATGAAATGACAGCTTTATTAATTAATAAATTTATTGTGTGTGTGTGTGTGTGTGTGTGTGTGTGTGATATTATGTCAACGGACAATGGTAATTATATATTTTTCTATATCATGTCTACACTGTCATTACCATGCACTGAATTTTCACCATTATTAATATTGAACATAATTCTGATCTTACTCTGAACCTACCATCTCCAAATCATCTGTCTGTCATGTCTGGACTTTAATTAATCAATAAATACATAACAAAAGTTTTAATTTTCATTTAAATGGTTAGACCACAAAGTATTGAGCTAGTTTCATTAAAAAAACAAATTTGATATGTATATATAAGTTGGTCTTTTCAGCAGGTTGTTACAGACATCTTTGCATTTGATCCAACTGATGAAATGTACAGCAGTGAATTACATGAGTAAATAAATATACACAGACTTACATGCAACTGAAGCTTCATTTCATGATCTTATATGTTCCTGCTGTCCTCATTCTGACCTACAGAGAAAAATGAAAGAGACAGAATTAGGAAATACAGCCTGGAAATACAAACTGACCTGTCGAATGGTTTTAAAAAACACTTTTCAACAACAAGAAATTACATGTTTTCTTTTTTATATGTGGGCTCAATCCGAAAAGATCTGCCTCATAGTTCCTCTCTCTTGTTTTGATCTTGACAGATTGTTTGCTGTGAGACTCAAAGGTAATATTTACTCACGGTCTGATCATGGGAGGAGAAAAGGGTAGCTCTCAGACTAGATGAGAAGGCAATTGGCCACAACATCCTCATTCTGACCTATAGAGAAATTAAACGAGAGAGAAGCAAAAGTCTCACATTCACAGACTTGTCATGAAATTGCCTTTCAATCTTTGCTTGTTTATAGGCATACTACAGTATCAGCATGTTGGTTTGGTTGCTAATTTCAGTTCAACTATATTTGAATTTGAATTGAAATGTCCAGTTTAAAATGTTTTTAAAACATTTTTCTTGGTTATTTGAACATTCTGAAACAAGTAGTAACATTTAAACATCCAGCTAAATGCTTCAGGTATAATTGCTCCATGAATATTTTGAGAAACAGAAACTTCTTAAAGACCAGAATGTCTTTGAACAAATGTTACTGGAAGAATGTCTGTTCATTACTTTGAGAGAATCTTGTCAAAATGTTAACTAAAGTTGTGAGAATGCTTCCTGTTAGCTGGGTTGTTGTTTCTCTCTGTATTTACAGCTCATTCAATGCAGAACATCTAGTACTAGTATCTGAACATCTCTTCTCTTTCTTTCTGTTTAGGTTCTTTTAAGTTTTATGAGACTAAACAAACCCACTGTCTTGCTGTCATCTGCCTTAACACAAGCAAAACAAACACGTAAACATGCGCACACACACAGTGCAAGTATATTCATAGATTCTCATCCTGTTGATTTTTGTTGTACAGCTAATATAAAAGTATTTTTACAATAAACCATTTTTTTTTTTATTCAGAGTATCAGTCAATTTGAATCAATCTGATTTACTCTCGTTTCAATACTTTTTATTAACAGATCTGAACGTAACAGTAAACCAAAGATCAGATGTTGCACAATAAATATCATTAAATGAGATCAATGAATCTGTTATGAGTCCAGGAGAAAGCAGACTGAGGCTTAGATCTATGTGCAGGTTTTAAAGATGAGAAAACAAAAAAATAAACAATAAGACACTAGGAAAACTAGGAATAGAAACACAAGCAAAACCATCTCCATAACTTTCAACAACTAACAAAGCACAAGGGAAACACAAGGGCTATCAACACACAGGATAACAAAAGGAACCAATGATTAGCTACAGTATGGGAAATAGCAAGGAATGGGTGTGGTCCAGTGAGTGTCTTGGCACACAGCAGATAGGGGCAGAACACACACAGGAAACATGTAATAGAACTGACAGAAGCTAAAAACATGAACTCACCGAATCATGAAAACACACCGCTCTTGTGTCTGTTTCTATGATTAACCTCTCACAGTTCATGCAGCTACTGAATGTTATCAGATGAGATGTGGCCCATGTTCGTGCTAAAAAATTGTTTCATATCTGTGTGTTTGCTTAAACCCTCAGGACATTTACTGTAACTGCACAGGAATGCCATTATCATAAAGATTCCTCAAATTCTACTAGATAGCGAAATCAGAGATAGGGGATATGAGATGTCTGGATCTGTATGTCTCATGATGTCAGGAAACACTGTAAGGTATCAGTATTCCAACTATATGTTTTAAAAATATGTTGCTAAAAGTTCCCATTAAGTTGTGAAATCATTCCTTAATATTCTCTGAAATGTCCAGTTTTTATGTCCAGGAACATTACATTTGAATGTTCTCTGAACATTTTGAAAAAACGAAGAAAAAAAAAGTAACAATTGAAAAATGTACAACTCAATTTTTTCAGGCAAACATGCTCCATTAGCGATGCATAAATAACTTATTTGTGCTTTCTTGAGCTTTAAAAAGCTAACAAAACAAACAAAATCATGTTAACAAAAAATCATCTCTCAGTGATTCTACAGCATTATTGTGTAAGATTTACACAATAATTTACACTGGACATTTAGCTTTTCTTTGATGTCACCATTATTGAGATGTATTTGCTGCTTGTTGATGTCTGTGTATATGAATAACATAGTAGTTAAAAACTTTATTGTGCACAACATGTTTTTAAAAATCCTTACTAAAACTGGATTGCTGCAGCACTGCTGACTTTCATGCTGCAGTGTCACAGGTTTAGTGGAACAACACACTTACGATCAGGCTTCAGATGAGATCAGTGAATATTACGTTTTTGGCACTCTTTGATAATGCAAATGTGAAGGTGAATGCTGAACACTGAACATTAATCTTCATAATGGTGACTATTCAAATGAAACTATTATTTTCAATAAAACATTCTCATTAAGAATTTTTATAGACAAATGGTGTGAAATAAGTGTGCGTGTTTTCTCTTTTTTTCTGTTCTTGTTATCCCTGTGTTCTTCAGTGAATCTGCTTTTAACAGGCTTGTTAAGGCTGAGATGATATCAGAAATGGGCAAACTCAGTCCTGGAGGGCCACTGTCCTGCAGAGTTTAGCTCCAGATAAAACTCACCTGCCTGTGGCCTTCAAGTAGTCCTGAGGACATTGATTAGCTTGTTTGTGTATGTTTAATTAGGGTTAATTAAGGGGAGGCGGCCGTTCTGTCACAACAGTAAATTTAGTTTCATTCATTCACCATATGCCTAAGTTTAAAATATTATTTGAAGTGATATTATGTAGAACATTTTTGGCTTTCTCTGGCTCTCTGCACTGGCATCAGGCAAAACTGGAAGTGTCTATGCACACACTTGTTAAACTGGAAATCTAACATTGTATCCATATGCAACTAGCCCATTAAAAATGCGTCTCCCTTTAAAAAAAACATACTGGTATCTATTATAGCATCTTGAACAATGCATAAATGTTGTAATTGTTATTAAGACATGTTGCCTTTGTTACTTAATGACTTGAGTAATTGTAGGGGAAGATTACACATGCATGTCTATGTCACTAATTTCACAACTAGGTAGCAAACTCAGAAGAGGAACTATGACTTGTGGAAAGTAACTGCAACATCATAACTTTGTAGAAGAGATAATAGTAACTTTAAGACTTTAGTTTAAGGCATTAAGAGACATTTTACGATTCAGTCTGACTTCAAAAGCATCTCAACTGTTATTCAAAATTAACTTTTAAACTGCATATTTGGTATCTGTAAGGAAGACGTTTGTCATGCTGAGATATTGAAATTTTCAAATGAGCATTTTAACATTTTAACATTGATGACTGGCTAGAAATACATTTAAATTACCAATAATAGTCTAATTTTTGTTTATTCTGTTTTATAATATATTATGTACCTTTTTCATATTACGTACCTTCTGCATCCCAAAAATCATCTGAGCCAAAGAGGTCATTTAGATAAACTTTTTTAGAGATTTTTTTTCTATTAAAAATATGATTTGTTTGTTTGTTTAATTGTACAATACTGATAATAACTTATCAGTATCACTGCTCACAAAAGGGCATTTGTGACAAGCACTGTATTACTGAACAAATGGAATACAGCTAAGTATTTGAATATTTTACACACCTTTGATGAAGAACTGTGCTTGATTGGTGAAGATGGAACACATCCTTCTTGATTCTTCACTTGATTTTTGAAGAGGAAATATTGTTTGTTTTATGTTTTAGGTTGAATTTGTAATAATTTTCATGTAGTCCTTTTCCGTAGGTTCTATTTTGGGAGCGTCTTGTTCTTCAAGTTTCTCGTAGTGACCTGCAAAGATTTAAAATAGTGAAGAGAAATTAAAAAAAAATACAAATAAATATATATATTATAAATAAACAGAGGGATGCCACTTACTTTAAGGTCATTTTTTGTTTGTTTGTTTGGTTTTTGCCTCTCCTGTCTCTTTCTATCCCATCTCTGTGTTAAAGAGTTGTTTACTCCTGCCAGATGTCTGAGAGACTGTGCAGGTGAGGAAAAAACAACAAAAAACAGAGAGCATAGTTGGGATGGGAGGAGCAGAATCCACATGACGACAGCTAATGAAAACTATTACAGGAATTTCAAGCCATTGCCACTTATACAGAAGCACAGTTTCTTGTTTTGAAAATACCAATTTATTGGAAGGGAATAGTGCTATTGGTGTTATTTAAAAAAATATCCAAATAAGAACAGTTCTGGCTGAAATACCAGGAAGAATATGAGGGATTCCTGGCTATTATTTTGACAATACGTTTTAAATACATTTTTTGTAATAGGCCTAGGAAAACTATACTCTTAAGACTCCAGTAAGAGAAACTCATATGCCCTGAACAAGATGGCTCAAATTAACTGAAAACTGGAAACCTGAATGCAGTTCAAACTACCAAACTAACTTAACCATTGCATTTACAATTATGAGATGTAAATGAGAAAAAATAAAAATAAATAAAAATAAAAACAGTTCCCAAAAAACAGTGTTTAGTAGACTTCTGCTACTTTGTGGGTAAGGCAAGTTTCATCAAGACTAGTTTTTAATGAAGAGAGACAAACAGAGAGAGAGAAGTGTGACAAGCTTAGTTTCTGTGGTAAAATGGAAACAGCACATAATAAAGTCAGCACAGCTTAATGTCCATTTTATATATCAGTCTAATGAGTTGTGTAATCTGATATCACATATATTGATTTTTGTGATTCATTTCATTTGGATATTCATTGGGAAACTTTTTTTTTTTATTATTATTAACTGTATTTATTGGGTCGGTTGTCCTTTGTTCAGCCTACAGCCTTTGTATTGACAGCCTTGATTAAACTTTATGTTTCGATTCACAGCCAAACTCTGGACTATTCCCATCATACTGCCCTCATTAATCTGGGCCGAGCCCATACCCACCACGGACCCTGAACCTGAGCCCACTGCAGACTCAGAGCCAGAGCTGATGCCCACCATGGACCCCGAGCAAATGCCTGCTGTCACGTCCATTCCAGACCGGAAGTTGTCTGACCATGTCTGTGTCGGGTTGTACTTCTGTAACTGTGGGAATCTTAGGTGGAGCTAGATGAGGAAGTAATAATCATGATCAAAGCAGTTCATCTGAATCAGAGAGTTCCAGTAATCCGCAGCCCTCCAAGTCTCCTATGTTGGTGCTCCCACTGCCCCCCACCTCCTCAGCCTGTTCCATGTCAGCAAAAAGGACCATACTTGAATTGTATGTCTGACTTGTGTGGCCACGTTGATCTGCCTTGGTCTGCCCTGCTCAGCGCGGCATGGTTGACCCTATAGATCAGATTGGAGTAGACGTCACAGTTACTCCACTTGCAGCTGTGCACGCATTGTGGTGGCAGAACAAGTTAAGGGAAACGGGTAAAATCCATGGAATAAGAAAAATTTATTGTTGTGCCTTTGGAGGTAAGAATCAACAATTGCGAGTTTGTCAATTTTGAGGGAAAAAGCCAGAAGTGTGGGATATAAACTCATGATTCTGAGCTGAAGGGAAAAGAGAGAATGACGAGTTGATTTTTGTTATCAGAATTGTGAGAAAAAAGTCAGAATTTTTAAATATAAACTCAAAATTACCTTTTTTAATTTTTATTAAAATGTTTTATTTCATGGCTTCCATAGACTGCTACTTTAAAACTGTAATTTTCTGCCACCAGATAGGCTCCGCCCACAAAAAATATAATTGCTGAAATTGGTCTATAGCGCCACCTAGGGCCTCAGTGCACATCACTCCTCCTAGGTCTGTTGAGCAGTCAGTTCCACCTTGGCTCCTCGCTCTCTCTGCTTCACCTGGGACCATTATCCCCTTGGCTCCACCAGGCTTCCTTGTCCCTCCGGCTCCACCTTGGTCAGTCATCACTCTGTCTGCATTACAAACTTACGGTCCTTCATCTGCACCTTCAGCTCTGTTGGGTTCCTCTCTCCCTCCAGCTCCGCCTTGATCTTCAGTCGCTCTGACTCCTCCTCAGCCCTTCGGCACCCTGGTTCAACCTCAGCTTATGATCACTGCAGCTCTGGCCTTCTCTCCAGGACATTCGTCACTGCTCGGTCCCTTCATTCTTCAGTCTCCACCTCTGTCAGCTCCATCTTGGTCAGTCGTCTCCCTGGGTCCAGAGGCCAAGCCTCCCCCAAGGCTCCTCCTTTCCTCGTCTCTGCTGTAGGCCTGCTCCTGGTTATCTTGATGGGGATTCCTGCATGGCTGCTTCCCCCATAGAGCCAAATTTACTAAACAGGGCAAATTAGCATTAGAACGCAATTCCATAAAAGCGCCGATGGGTAGGGAAAATTCTGCATATAATTTATTGACAATGCACATATTAAGGAACACAGAAGCAGCCAGATCATTTCCATAATGACCAGCGCAAATTAGCGTCTGCTTTAACACATGCTTTTTTTGGGGCGTTAAATAGTGGTGCAAATACCAGTCATTTTGAGGAGCGCAAATGTTAGTAAATCATGTTGCATGATCCATTTTAATACTCTACTCCCATATAGTTTGCTCCTGAGAGGGAAATTCTTACAAATGCATATTCAATAAGTTCAGATGCAAAAATAACTGTGTCCACACCTTTTTCAGTGCTAATTCTTCACTGCACATCTTTAATAAATCCTGTCAGTACTATTTTAATGCCAAGAGACGGTTTGCACTGGCGCAAGCTGTTAGTAAATCTGGCCTAAAGTCTCTGCCCTGGCTCCTCTCTCTATCTACTGCACCGTGGGCCTGCATCCTGATTATTCTGCTGGGGGTTATTCCCTGGTTGCTTCCTCCCTCCACTCCCCCATGAATTATAGTAAATATTTTGGAGCATCTGGAATGTTCTTCCAGAGGTAGGAGTAATGTCACAGCCACACCCTGGACTCGATTCCATCATTGCCCAGAGCATCACACTCCCCTAATCAGATTGGATTAATTCAGAAGAGATTTAGTGCATGTAATCATACCTATTGAGAAGGGTAGTTTATTTCATTGAATCAGCTCTTGTGGAACTGTTTTTAATGTAGTTAAATAGAAAACTAGTGGGAATCACATACACGCATTTATATTATAGTATATGTGTGACTGTATGCATGAATATTTACTATAGATCCCCTAAAATGGCATCACCATATCTTGAATATGACTTTCTTGGACAGATTGCTGGACAAGGCCACATGAAAGATCCAGCAGAATCAGAAAAATCAGTTTGTCTCATGTGTCACTGTAAATCTCAGAGAGTTGGTTCAGGTTTTTATCCAGTAGATGGCGCCACACAACCAAGAGTCAAAGGCCTATACACACAACTCAGAAAGAGATTGTTACTATATTAGAGCAGTTATTACCATAAATGTTTTCAGCTTTCAGCATAAACATCACTATATTTTTTAGTTATGCTTAAGAACAATTTGATTGGCTAATGACTTAATTCAAGTAGTATACTCTCTGAAAACACAGCTTAACATCTTAATTTAGCTTTTTAAGTAAATTTATCTTGTTTTAGAGATATTTGGACACACTATAAAAAAAAAAAAAAAAAAAAAACATGGCTAAATATTCTGTATGTTTGAAATACAAGGTCAATGTGCACATTTGGGACTTTCTCTGAAGAATATTTTCTTAGAAGTAAACGTGATTTTGCCAAGTAGGATGTGATTCCTGGATAAACATCCTTGTTGAATAAACATTGGTTGTCCCTATCAACCAATCAGATTTCAAGATGGAGTTTCAGGCTAATTTTAGTGTTAGGTTAAGGCAAGATCACACTATTTTTTCAGCTAATTCAGCACATGAGTGTTTCTTTCACATTGTGAGGAAGTGACAGCAGATTTGACATCTTGCTCTTTTCTGACCACCGTAACCAATTAATATTTATTTTTCCTGTTTTTTTAAACATATATAGTATAGAAAATGCTATCATAGTTTTATTTTATTTTGCTATTGCTATTTTCTCTCTCTTCTTAGTCTGCAGTGAATCAGGAGGATTGTTATCAGACCAGATGAGTGAGTGAGTGGGCTGGTATGATGAGTACACACTGCCATGCCATTAGTTTGGTTTACCATGAAAGCACATGACAAGAACACGGAAATTCCACTTACATCCTGTCATCCTCATTCATGCAGAGAAACTTAGAAGAGCAAACTTTTTAAAGAGATAAAAAAGGCCCAAATATATAGTCTTGTCATAAATTTGCCTTTCTATCTTTACTTGTTAATAATGAGGTTAATTAATGCTTCTGATGTCTATTCTCATCACACTGGTTCTTAAATACATAAATCCTGGTTGTTGTTTCAGTTTCAGAAGAATGACCTGACGTCTTTATCTGATGTTTTTCATTTACTATTAAGAAGTGGTGCTTGATGTGGCAACACTAAGAACCAGGATGTTTGTCATGCTGGTGCCACAAAGGAGAAGGGCCTCCTGTGTTTTTACAGCATGTGTTAGACCTACAGTTATTAAACAATAATTATTTGTGAAACCCAAGTGAAGCCCTCACTACTCAGGTGTTACCTCGTCGCTCCTCAGACACTAGGAATCTGGACCATTATTTGATGTAAAACAGTGGTCAGATCACTAGTTCACACAGAGTAACTAGGTTTCAAACATTGTTCATAGGAATGCCAGCACTTATGTTTGCTGTATTGCTTGTTTTATTAAATTAATAAATGTAAAACATTTGGTTTTAATAATAAGTAGGTGAATTCAGTTTGATTGGGACACTTTTTTTCCCAGTGTTCCAATCAAACTGAATTCAGAAATGATTAGAAATAACCAAACAAATTTGACAGATTCAGTTTTATTTACTCAATTTACTGGGTTGAACATAAAGAGCTTATTTACAAACGAATACACTGGTCCTCGTTTTCAGTATATATACCTGAGCACACTGAAGTACATTTAAATACATATACAAATGTTTACTAATATAGAATTGTTAAGGCAGCAAAATATTGACAAGCTTATGTGTCTATAACTTCAGCCAAAAATGTACCTGTTTCGAGATCACAGTAAAAATGCAGTGCATAAGGCAAGGATGTAACAGTACAAAACATCAGAAAGCTGTAAACATTCAGCTAAAAAAAACGTACAAAGTTTTTTAACTTACAAAGTCAAGAGACAAGGCAGTTATTTAAATAGCACACTTCATACACACTAGTAATTAAAAGCACTTGACATAAAAGTAAAAGAAAAAAGAAATGATAAAGGATACAATATAAAAGTAACATATCAAAAATAGTTATTAAAATTTTTAACATTGTAACTTTTTTCTTATAAGGCAGAGACTGAACCCATGGTTACAAGTGATTGTCTTGTCAGTGCAAATGTTGCTAACAACATTAAAACATCTAACAATCCTAAAACAATAAATTAATAAATAACGAAATTAAGATGGATATTCATGAAATGCCTTATGACCAGGCAAGTAGTTTATATGGCGCTGTTGTTTTGAGGCTATTTAGGAAATGGTTACCAACATCAACATTGTTTTGTGAACCTCAATGCACAGCAAATATAATGCTATGAGAACTAAACATATTTCTGAAAAGCCAAGCCAATAAGGATTCATGATTTACTATAGTTACAGTTGTTTTCCCTTTGTGCTTGGAAATTCTCATCAGTTCACGGTCATTTGTGGCGGCTTCAAGCTACAAGAACTTCTCTCTTTTATTTACAGATATGACACGCATGAAAGAATGATGGAAATGTTTGCCGTTTTCTGCAAAAACAGATGTACAATATAATTATTATAGGCTTACAATAGTGATTTATGAATGAGTGGAGCACCTTGAAAGCTCTTGTTAATGTTTGGGGTATTGACTTGAAATCCTAAACCATGAACAACCACATCACATGTCACTTCAGACTGCTAGGTAGCCTTATAGTGTGCACGTAAGGAAGATACAGAAACACTCATTCAGCTGTTTTCTGTTCTTCAAACAAATGCTTTGCTTACTCATCTTTTTATGTATTTTTCTAACCAAAGCTGCAGCAGCAACAATGAAAGCACTAACCTCCTCCTCTGACTCCATGTTTAATGCAAAAGCTCATGCAGTTGCTGCAGAAAAGTACAGTTTTTCATTTACCAGCTGTTTCGTCACGATTATCAGTCTCTACTAGGTTGAACGACTTCTGATTTTTTAAAGTTGACTTTTATGTAATGAAAGTCGAGCCGAAGTCGACTAGTCGCTGATGACGTCATTAATGAACAAATAAGTCTGGAGCTGTGACAAACACCTTGTGCACAGCTATGGCATATGACAATGCTGCCCACACGGCTATCACTCCTATGACAGCTCATTTTTATCAGTTATTTTGTCTTTGGGTTGTTATATTTGTCACAGATTTCTGCTCGTTCTAAATCAGATACAGATAAAGTTGCACAGTAAAGATTACATTCATATGAATGCATTAGTGAGAGCGATTGCGTGTGAATTAATTCTACCTGGCAGCGACTCTCTACTAGTAGTGAAGCTGTGGGATTTAGTTATTAAGAAATATATGCTTGACCTTTTCCGTTTCTAAGCTACTTTATTGAGAAATCACAGAACAGTGTCTGCGCTGAACGATTCGTGCACGTGCGATTTGCGCGCTATGTACGCGCTACTGTCTGTGTGTGCACTATGTAAGGGATAATCAACGGCTAGCTGTGCATTAAACGATTTGAATGCACGACGTGGAGGCCAAGAACCACCCGATGCGCAACGGTTATTTTCGTCTGTATTACTATTCAACTGTAATTGTATGTTACTATGGTTACCAATGTTTATAGGAAGCGCATTAATGTAGAACGTGATTAAACTGACCTGGAACTACCTGTGCAGTTCAACGAATTTAATCAACACCTGTCAGCCAATCAGAATCCAGTATTCAGACAGACCATGGCATAAAGAGCAACAGCGCATTATATTAGAATGGCGATTAACTGACCTGTACTATAAACTGTTTAAAACATGCATTCTCCCGTTCAATTTCGAGCATCCAGTAATATAGTCACACATGTCTTGTGGAGCACTTTTATGTCTTGTGGAGTATGCATTTATTTGTCATTTTAACTGTTTGGAAACGGAGCGTAAATGCGGAAGTCCTTTAGAGATTGCTTATACCGTTGCACCCTCTATAGGACCAGCAACTAGTCGATGTCAAGCTTAAAGCGTCATAGCAGAGCATTAAAGTCGACTAGTCCATTAGTCGTTCAATCCCTAGTCTCTACTGGATCATATTGCATAGGGCTCACAACCTCATGAGTGGCCAAACCCACGCCGTTTTCAGCTGCCCTGTGGCTGATTGAGCACTTTTTTCTCCAGAAAACTAAAATGAAAATAATAACCACTATAACTAACATCACAGGTAATATAATGCAAACCAAGAGCAAAGGCCCCATTCCCTCCTGGTCTGTTTCTCCTTGGTTTCCTTGTTTAGTGGATATTGATCCTGAAATGAAAAAAAAAAAAGTTTGACAGAAAACATCACCTCACTGTGGAAAAAAAGCAACATATCGATCTATAATTTACATACAGCAGCATTCAGACTGGAACATTACTGGTGAACTTAAGTTGATAAATCACTTCTGTATTTACACTTTAAAGCAAAATAATTTCACATACCGTTGATGATCATCTTTACAGTCTGAAATGCATCTGCATTTTTATGTAACAGATGTATTGTCCTGCATCAGTGTGTTGAAGACTGTTGAGTTTGATGGAGAAGTTTCCTTTCAGATACTCTTCAGGGAAAGTTTCAGTTCTGTTCTTGTACTCTGGGTCCTGTGTCACTGGTGAAGTACTGTGTGGAATTATATCAAACACAATCTTGCTGCCATTGTGTCTCCAGCTCACATCAATGTCTTGAAGTGTATGATCATGTTCATCTGAAGAACACGGCAGAACAACAGAACCACCAATAACAGCCTCTACTGTGACCTGCAGACACACTGAAATCACAGAAACTCTAATTGTAAACACACAGTCTGGCGTTTATTAACTTTTAATGTAGTTTTTGTTCTCACCTTTGTTTATCAGCACTGCAAACACACAGATGAAGCAGCAACTGCAGAAACAGAAAAAGTTCCTTCAACTTCCTCAAATTGAATAGCATGGTTTAAACAACGATACTGATAATACAAGATGCTAACTGATTTTTTGTTGTTGTTGTTTTTAATCATTCATGTTTGATTTATTAATGATGATTAAACATGTCCTCTTCTTTCCAGTTAAAGCATTTGACAACCCAAACACAGCAGACAAAATGCTCATAAGCACAACAACTTGAATAGCATGCTTCAAACAACAGCAACGTAATGGATTTGATTCCCACATAACACACATAATAAAGGTAAGATAGGCTCGAGTGTCTCTCCCAAGTCAATACATGCTATATTGTTATATTTTGACATTAAATGTTCTTGAAAGAGAAAGTCTTCACCAATCTTACCCTACTGATAAAACCTTAATTTCACTGTAAAACTGGGCAAATCAAACCACTACTAAATAAAACTAACTACAAATGAAACAAAAACATGAGACACAAAAGATTATGATACAAAATGCTAATTGCTAACAACTAAATCAAAATAATAGTTACAACACGACCTGATAATTAGGTTTATAATAATTTTTGTTTAATGATTTCACAATGTTTAAAATGTTTCCCTTTTTAATTCTAGATTAAATGAAGCATTTGTCAACTCAAACACAGCAGGCCGAACACAAATACGAGCGACAAACACGTTACATCAGATCATTGTTGATATACGTGTTTGTCCAAACAGCGTTTCATTCTGAGCTCATCAAACGTACCTGTTCATCTTGGTGGCCCAGTATTATCAATATATGTTTTATTGGACTATACTGCTCATAGATATCAATGAAATTATAGTGAAGTACTACTTTTTCAAGTCTTCCGGTAAAATGTGCCATGCGTCGTCCTACAGATGACGTCAGATGTAAGCGACGTAAACAGTTACCAGATTAAATGATCTGAAATTCACTCTACATTAAAGATGTACCCTTTAAAATACTTTAAAAATTACCTATAATTAGTCATTATCAAAATTCATTTTTGTACCGTAGGAAGACTTGGCTCATTTGATTTATAGCTGTAATTTTGGTCTGATGTTCTTTCTTTTTTTTTCACCCAAACAAATAAAAGATGTTATATGTTCTTGCACACACAGAAGCAAAATGTTTGGGTATGTCATGAATTTCTATATTTTTATATAGTAAATATCACATCACCCAAACAAAAATTTGCAAAACCACATAATTGTAAATTATTCTTAATAGAAATTGAGTCATTCAGAAAGTACTTATTAACAATCAATATATATATATATATATATATATATATATATATATATATATATATATGATACTGTTAAATTGTATGGAAATATTATTTGTGTAGTAACATCCTCACTATACATCACCAAATACTTTGGATCTACTTCTTCTATACGCTAATGTGTCTCTTTTAAAATAATCCCTTCCTGTATGTCTGTAGAAACATGTTGTAAGAGTTATGTGTTCAATTAATAATTTAATTTTATATATATATATATATATATATATATACACTTGTTCAAATTTGCTTCAGTATATTCAAGACTTCAGATACAATTTGACTTTCACATGATTTTCATTCTCTGACTCTTGATCTTCTACTGAATTTTCACCATTAGTAATAATGAACATGTTTCTGATCTCAGTTGTTGTGTTTTCTGTCTGGGTTTTAGTTAATCAATTAAAGACATAATGGAAGTTTAATACTGTACTAAATTCACTGAAAAGTAATTCATTTTGATATCGTCTATGTCCCAATACGCCATTTGATCTATAAGTGAAATGAACCGCAGTAAATTAAATGTGTAAATGTACTCAGACTTACATGAGTATGAGATTGAAGCTTCCTTCCTTCCTTCCTTTTTTGAAGTGTTTTATTCTGGATCAAATAAAACATTTCTCTGAAAAAATGTCTTATATATTCCCACTGTCATTGTGTCTCAAAATGTTCAAAATACACTGTCTCATCTTCACTTCACTGTCTGAGCAGAACTAAAACACAAAATTCCCAACAATATCCTCATTCTGACCCACAGAGGAAAAAAAGCGAGATAGATAGTTTCAGTTTGGATTTTCCATGTATTGCTGTTCAGATTTTGCTTGATATTAACAACAACAACAAGAGATTAAAAAAAAAAAAAACAAAAACAGTTACTCTCTTCTGAAGACTAGATAGATATAAATACCTGCATTGAGGTTTTTGGTTGTCATATCTGGGCTCAATCCAGAAAGATCTGTCTCATAGTTCCTCTCGCTCATCTTCATCCTGACAGACTGAACAAGTGCTGTGAAGAGACTGTAATATTCTCTGACAACCTGATGGGAGGAGAATTTACTGGTTATTGGTCAGACCTGATGAGCGAGTGAGTGTTTAATAAGTGGGCAGATCATGTGTTTAGTCAGAAACAAATCACAGTGGTTCCTGTTCCCAGAGTCTCTAAAATGAACAAAAGAATAATAGTACACACACACACACACACACACACACAGACAGAAAAACATATTGGTCTCTGTATATATGGTTATTTAAACACTGAAGTTTTCTGAATTATGAGGTTTGTGTTTGGATTATTGTACGGTTGGAAGATCCAAACATGGCCCATTATAAGATTTCTAACAGAGTCAGTCACTTATTGATTTTTTATCTGTTGGTATTTCATAGAATCCATGATGCCATGTGTCTAAACAAGATGTCCAGGACCTCCAGCAGAAATATCGGCCCACAACATCAAAAATACAGCAGTATATTTCATTGTACACATGGGGTACTTTTTATCCCTGTGTTCACCAAACCCATCTTGAGTGTTTGCTGCTAAAAAGCTCATTTTTTAGTTTCATCTGACCATAGAAGCTATTCCCATTTGAAGTTCCAGTCATGTCTGATAACTGAATATGCTGGAGTTTGTTTTTGGATGAGCAAGGAGAATTTTTCTTGAAACCCTCCCAAACAACACGTGATGTAGGCAATTTTGACAATTTTTGTTTTAAAGGTTTTCTGACCCCGAGACTCAACTATTTTCTGCAATTCTCCAGCTGTGGTCCTTGGAGGGTCTTTAGCCACTCAAACTCTCCTTCTCACCATGCATTGGGACGATATAGACACATGTCCTCTTCCAGGCAGTTTCGTAACATTTTATGTTGATTGGAAATTCTTAATTATTGCCCTGATGGTGGAAATGGGAATTTTCACTGATCTAGCTCTTTTCTTAAAGCCACTTTCTAATTTGTGAAGCTCAATTATCTTTTGCTGCACATCAGAACTATATTCTTTGGGTTTTCTCATTGCGATGGATGATTAAGGGAATTTGGGCTTTGTTTTCCCTCCTATTTATATTTCAGTTAAATCATAATTTCATGTTCATAATCACCCTAAAGTGCTCAAAATTGTCAATATGAATGGGAATATATTTCAGAAATATTTTACTCATAAGAATTTCTAGGGGTGCCAATAATTGTGTCCAACGTGTATTTGAGAAAAAACAAAACAAAACAAAAAACATTTATTTCATATAATTATATTTGCCCCCATTTTAAATTCTTATTATCAAATGAAAGGTTAGATTTTTGTGAATTTTATAAAAAAAAAAAAAAAAAAAAAAGATCAAGAGGATTAACAATGCAGATTAATTTTCACAGCCTTCTTTGATCATATTTACCAAGGGTGCCGATATTTTTGGTCATGACTGTAAATACTTCCCCTTTAAATTTTGAACTGGGTAATGACTGAGTTCTGAAATAGGGAAACTGTAACATCTAATGATAATACTGTTGCGATGTGAGTGTTATTCTTTTCAACGTCAACTTCACCAGTAGAAGACATCCTAAGCTGTACACTAGGCCAAGGATTGGTCGCTGATGCTAGAAGAGTGTAAATAGCATTCAGTATAGTGATGAGTGAGTTTACATAATAATATAATGTGTAGGCCTACACGTTACGGAGAGTTCTCCCGATCTGTGTTTTAATGTCTTACAGAAATAAATGTGTTGCAAAAAAGGCTCATTTATATTTACAGCCATAATTATTATTATTATGTTATTATTTGTCATTGTTTGATGTACTAGGTCATGTTGGTGAGCTTTCACCTTACCTCACGGCATGCAGTACAAAAATGGTGGCGCTAAGATGTCTATGGTCTACCAACAAAGGCTAAGTCACTTGGCAGAAACTGTTAACTCTTCTTTGTGTTTCACAGAGTGACTAGACACAGCATCCCAGTCTCATGAGCATTCATAATAATTTGTAAAAGATCATGAGGTCAAATCTTACAAATTCGAACCTAAAACTGGCCATAATTGTATCAGCAAAAACCTAAGACTGTTTGGTCAGTTATATAATATCATACGATTTAGCATTCTGTACAAATTATTATGAGTTGTCATTGCTAATGTTACTGCAAATATCTGGGAATTTACTGTCATGCTTATCCTAATCAATGCAATGATTGTGATGGTGGGTGTTAGTTGTTGAAAAAAAAAAAACTGTCTACAGTGTGGTCAGAGCAAACTTGACTTCCTCTGGTTTCTGCTTGAGAGCTGCAGTAGACTTTATTTTAAATGTTGTGTGGAGGGAACCAGGCTTCATTAGATTCAACAATTTTAATCAAGCAAGAAAATGAAGATCATTCAGCTTCAGCTCTGTAAGTTAATTATATGTTATGAATGTATTTACATGCGCTTTGTCATAAATTGGTTTATGTTAAAGTTTCACAGTGATTTTAAGAGGCAAATCTTAATTACGATGTTTACTTATGTTATTTATTTTTATCTTGTAGATGTATTAATCTGTTGTCAGTATGCAGTGTCAGATCTACGGACTGATTTGGGATCAAATGTGATCATAAACTGTGATCTTGATGAAAATGAGGTTTATTGGATTTTACTGAAAACAGCAGATCCTCCAACAGTGATTCTACGATCATTCTCAACACCAAAATCACCTTTTTACCATAATAAAACATTCAGAAAGAAATATTCAGTGCAGTTTAAACATCGTCTGGTTATTAATAATGTGACTGCTGATGAATTAGGAGTTTATTACTGTATGAACACAGAAACACCTCCAAAACTCAGCAACAGCACCAGAATATACTTCAATGGTGAGTTCATTTTCTTAAACATTTTCATGGACACTATGTATATTTCCTCTTATTTATTCATAAGTTTTTGTAATTCACTTCTTCAGTTTTTTGAACCCCATAAAACATCTCTACACAGAGTTGAATAAAATAGATATTTACATTACTTCTACAAAATTGCAGTCATTGTGCTCTAGATGTCAGCAGTTGTTACAGTAACAGACTGTGGACACTTTCTTTCCAGAATCAGTTCAACTAAACGAGTGTCACAATCATACAGTGAATAATACTGAGCAGCCTCAGACAGAATGGCAAATTAGTCTCATCATCATATCTGGTCTGATGAACGGGCTTTTGATCATTGTGGTGATCGGTAAGTTCTTTATTTAGTATTTTGGCTATAATTTTGGTATTTTAGTTGACTTATCTAAATAAGAAATAAAAATACAACCTTTAGTATGTACTGAATCTAAATTTGCTATTCTATTTTTAGGACTAGTAAAGTTTTTTGTTGTTGGAAACAGAAAGTCTCCAAAACGATCACAACAGCTTAACACTGATCTACAGCAGACGCAAGTTACAGAACAACATCAGGACCAATTACAGGTAAAATATCATTAATGTGGGTCTTGATAATAATTTATTTTTCTGGTCTTGATTCCTGCTGACCTTTTAATCAAATGGTATCCTATTGTTTGATTAATTAAAACATTCATTTTGGTCCATGGAAAGCTAAAGTTTATGTTGTTTTATTCGTTGTTCTTTCAGTACGCTGAGGTGGATTTTTCCAAGCTGCGTAGAAATATTCAGTCGAGCCAAATCAGCAGCACCTATGCTGCTCTAAAGCCACCAAGACATAACACATGAGTATAACTACTTGTCTTTTTTTTTTTTTTGCAAGAAGTTCATGCAACTCTCAACCCACTGACCACAAACTGTTTGGCAGCTATGCTCATATATATCTATAGATTTAACTCACATTAACCACCCAAACATTCTTTAGATCAGGGTTTTTTAAACGACATAAGGCATGCCGAGGCATCTGCGGGAAAGGGGGGAAAAAGTATTAAATCTGTAAGTATTGAATCTGTAAAAATGGTAAACAGCATCAGATAAATGACGAAAAGTTTATACACTTGGATTTTTAAAGTGCTTTTTGTATTGAGAAAAAACAATTAATAGCAAATTAATGGCATACATATTTTCTGGGTGGAAAACATTGTCTTTGTATTTTAAATGCACATTCTTTTAAACTCATGTTTAAGAAAACAGTATTTATATGACTGCTTTTAATACATTCTTAGGTCTACAATAGTTTTTAATATACTGTAAACAGTACATGAATTGTATAAAATGGCATTTGAAACTGACTTTTATGAAAACAACCTTATGCTGGGAACACAATTCAACTCTTCAGTTAAAAAAATGAATATTAAGTTTACACTTTATATTAAATATATATGTATGTTTTGTGCATTTTTGGGAATAGCATTCATGTAAACAGCATTTTATTCAATAAAAAAGTCAATGCAATTTCAATATCATTTCAACATTGATGACTATGAACAGACACATTAAGCATCATTGTCTGATTAATTTGTAAATGATTAATAAAATAAAAACAAAGAGAAGAAAGCAAATTCAAAGTTTTTTTTAGAAATGGCATGGCATCGGTCACACCTCAAATATGTATCACTTACATTGTAATGTTACTGATGTCATATTTGTATATTATAATAATATATTAAACAGCTGACTTTATTTTCAACTGAACTCAACTGATGTGCACAACGAAAACCATAAATATGTTCCACTGTATTTGGAACTTGACAGCCAATGACAAACAGGGTCGCTCACCTTTGTTTAGACTGGAGGTTTAACCATGAACCGAGTGCAGTATTTTTTTTTTTTCAGTACCATTTTGCATTTATGTATCTCAGTTCTCACAGTTGTCTTAACCTCGAATGGAAACAGCAGTATTGCATTATGTCTGCTTTGTTTGTATACCAGATCTACACATTTATTCCACATTTAGTGCTTGCCAGGTGTGGTTATGCATGTTAAGCACCTTCACATATACTGAAGTTTATTTTGCCATGAATGTCCAACAGTTAATAGTCTGCAAGTGTTAAAGATGCTTCATTTGAATATAGGGTCACTCTCAGAGGCTGCGAACAAACAAATAAAGGCTTTTACATAAAAGTCATTCTAGAAGTGCTTAAACTAGGCCTTATGAGTAAAAGCAAAGAGAACATAAAGTAATCATGCACACTAAAGTGTGTAAATATACAGTGAAATGTTCCAGTGCTGTCAGTAGCCCTATAATATTTTAATATTTAGATTTTTTTTTTTTTTTTTTTTTAATTACTAGCATTCTCTTTAATTTAATAAATCTACATCGTATGCTGCTGTATGTGTGTAACATCAACTCTGGAGGATTCGGTGAGTTCAGTTTGTATTTCATTTGCTCCTAATGTTAATTGTATGTTTGTTAGAATCTCTGTGGC
This sequence comes from Onychostoma macrolepis, assembly GCF_012432095.1. Classification (NCBI taxonomy): domain Eukaryota; kingdom Metazoa; phylum Chordata; class Actinopteri; order Cypriniformes; family Cyprinidae; genus Onychostoma; species Onychostoma macrolepis. Next base: position 25,407,747 of record NC_081176.1, on the reverse strand, counting down.
TTGATATCTCCTGAAATAATAAATAAAACATGTTTATTAAGACTTGAAATCAAAAGAAAATTAAACTAATGACTGAACTAATCAAATCTTTTCAATTCTGTCGTGAGAAACTCGTGCCACACTGTATGATTCTTCATTCTGTAACCCAGATTTATTTCCTCTATGCAGTTACCCAGCAAGCATCTCTTTCTGACTGGAAACACAACAGAGCTTTAGATGACACCTTAACCACACAGAAAAGAACTGAACGCACACTGAAAGCTCTCTGATTTATTGATTCAATTTTTGAACTAGATGTACATTATATGTATTTAAGTAAACATAGTGTAGAACAACTACGTTTTTTTTTTTTTTTCATTAAATGAGAGATCGTAATGCATCTGTTGACAATTAACGTTTATATTTTGGACATTGCTGGTAGTCTTTATTTAAATTATTTCTATCAGAGCTCCTCTGCTGCCCTCTGCAGGTCAATCATGATATGTCGAAAATGCAGAGGAAACACTTTATATGCTCTTTTTTATTTTGTACTTGTATTTGATTTTATCACCTAGATGGTGTAGTAGGCTTCATGGCAGGTGTTAACAGGTCAAATTATTACAGAGGACAGTGTCGGATGGGGGCGCAATAATCCAATAAAACTCATTTGATTAAGGAAAATAACCACCCAATCTCCTTTTGTTAAAGGGGTCATATAATGCCATTTTTGTACAAGCTAATATGATTCTTTAGGGTCTAAATTGAAAGTTTGTAATATACTTTAATTAAAAATTCTCATTAGTATTGTAAGAAAACACTAATTTTACCTGCTCAAAAACAGCTCTGTTTTCAGCACACAGTTTTAGTGCGTGTGTTTTTAAATGCTAATGAGCTTTGCTCGCCCCGCCCCTCTGTTCTGTGGGGCGTTTTTGACACAACACACGTGGAGTGTTGCCTTGACAACAGTTGAGGGTATATTTTGAAGAATGGCAGCGGAGTCTCTGAGGATACTGTGCAACCTTATCAATTCGAACCGAGTCGGACCCGAACAGGATGACGGCCTCAAGAAGTTCGACAATTAAGGCTCGAACGGACGTTTCTGAATGGTTGGTTAACGTAATGTCACTTTTATCTATTTTTGTGTGTACTGTCAGGTAGAGTAGTGAGATACGAACGCTATGTGTTTACTGATACGTTAGTTAATTGACAGATTGATGTTACAGCTAATGGTCATGAAAAATAAATTCGGTAAATGTAGGCTTGTCAGTGATGCGTAACGTTATCTATGCAGTGTTAGGTACAACTCTCAGGGCGGAAACACTGATATGAGGTCACGGCAGGAATTTTTCATATTGAGAACGTCAGAATAGAAAACATGCATGTACCCTGAATGTAAACATTAGCCACATACATCGTGAAGCGTGCTAGCGATTTGCAAAGATTAATATAAAGATTAATATAAAGGTTAATTAAACGTTACACTCACTTCTTCTGGAGGTTCAGCAGGAACACGAATAGTTGGTACCGATTCTTTTTCAGGAGCAGCTTTAGCAAAACCAGCTTTATACTGACCTTCATTTATAAAGCAGTCTGGTGAAAAATGATTCGCGCAAACATGAAAACATTGACGTTGCTCGTGGGGAATATTCCTTCAAAAGCAAAACTCAGCCACTGTGTCTTCAGCGGTTCGGACTTAGGAACATCAAAATGACTGCTGTGTTCATTATTGCACCGAGAACAGAACACCACAATCGCTTAGACGCCATTCTGCTCATAGACAGCTCCAGCGTATATCAACAATGACGCCGGACTATGATTGACAGCTCGCTCACGAGCAAGGGCGGTCTGTGTTGAAACACTGCTGTCAATCAACCATTGTGGGAGGGCGTTCGACCGTGGCGCCACACGGTAGAACGGCTTGATTTGAGACAGGGTAAAACAAATAAGGAGATTAAAAAAAAAACACTGGATGGATTTTTATCATTTTATGATGGTTGTGTACAGGCACTGCTAACACACATTTCAGTACAATCAACTTGTAAAAGTGCATGTACCATTATATGACCCCTTTAATCATTGTATCATTTTGCAGTTGTGTAACATGATGGCATTGTTGAAAATTGTATATTTACTTGCCACATCCTCCATTAATTCTGGCACCAGCACTCTTCTCTACATGAGGTCTTCCTCCCCTGAACACTCGTTCTGACTACCATCATCTCCGACACCTATTCCTATTAGTCTCCAGTGTATTTACATTCTGTTCTGTCTCACCTTAGTGCAAATTCTTGACAATTAATGTTTTTGGTATGCAAAGGACTACACAACCACTTCTTCTTTCTACTTAAAATGGGACAGTTCACCCCAAAAAAATAAATAATAATAATTACTCATTAACTACTCACCCTAATGTTGTTCCAAATCCATAAGACTTCATTCACCTTTGGAACACAAATTAAGATATTTTTTGATGAAATCCGAGAGCTTTCTGACCCTCCATAGACAGCAACATAACGTCTCGGTTACGTATGTAACCCTCGTATGTAACCCTTCAGGGAACGAGAGTTACATATGTAACTGAGATTTTCCCTTTCAGTCGGATGACCGATGAAATTGGGATCCCTACCAAAGCGCCACAGGAGCTGCCCCTTCCAGTGCCCTGTGTAGGCCTCCTGACCCTTCCTATAAGGCAGACGATAGGACCGGGCTCTACACAGAGATGGTCAACTACTGTTGTTCCTTGAGCAACCCAAACAGTAGGACTAGGATAACACTGGGAATCGTGCCCTTCCGCTTGGAAGAGGCACACTGCGGAGTCACCTCCTCCCAGAGGGGTTAAGTGACATTTAGACGTGAAGTAACCCCCGTAAGGCCCTATTGCACATGGAAGTCTCTGAGTTGGCTTAGGCTGCATCATTTAGAGACGACAGAATGTGCCAGGGTAAACACGGCTTTAATAAGTATACCGTGGAATACACACATGGGAACCCAACAGGGTCACTCATAAGGGCACCAGATTTCAAGAATTCATTGGCTGAAAGGCCTGGTGCCGGACGTTCCGCCACGTCCGGACACCGGAGTGCTGGAGGACTCGACAGCACTCCGGTGTCCTTTTGCTGTCCTCCGAAACAGACAAAGAGCTGTTCTGAGGTCCTGAAGCTCTGAGTTCCATCCACGTACTGTCGCAATGCACGTACAGGACAGAGCAAAGCTAGGGCTGGGTCTGCCTCCTCCAGGGGCAGCGCTTGCAGGTTCACCACCTGGTCCCTGAAGGGAGTGGTAGGAACCTTGGGCACATAGCCGGGCCGGGGCCTCAGTGTTGCGGGGCCTTCAAGGCATGACTCATCGACTGGGAACTCCGGGAGTTCCGGGAACCAGGTCCTGTTGGGCCAATATGGAGCCACTAACAAGACCTACTCCTCGTCCTCCCTGACCTTGCACAGTGTCTGTGCTAGCAGGCTCACTGGGGCGGACGATATTTGCGCAGGTCCTGGGGCCAGCTGTGGGCCAGCGCATCCTTGCCGAGCATTGCCTCGGACAGGGAGTAGAACCACTGGCAGTGGGTGGTTTCCGGAGATGCAAACAGGTCTACCTGAGCAACTCCAAACCGACTCCAAATCAGCTGGACTGCCTGGGGATGGAGTCTCCACTCCCCAGGAAGTGCCACTCGAGACAGCTCATCGGCCGCCTGATTGAACACTCCTGGGATGCGGATGACACGAAGGGACCTCAGATGCTTCTGACTCCAGAGGAGGAGGTGGCGGGAGAGTTGCGACATGCGACAGGAGCGTAAACTGCCTTGCCGGTTGATATACGCAACAATCGCAGTGTTGTCCATACGGACCAGAACGTCCTTTCCCTGAAGGGGAAGAGAGGAGGGGGGAAGTGATCCCGTGATGCACGTTTCACCGCTCTCCTTCTCTTGAGACCCAGAGAATGAGGAAACCACTCATTTACTGATGTTTTGGGTACCAAAACAAACAAAAACAAAATGAAACAAAAGATTCTCCACCCGGCCCTCCTCCTCCGGAGGGAGTGGTGCGGTCACCATCTCCCGACGAGCAGTCTCCTCACGCTGTGATCAGTGGCAGCTGGATGCAATAATCGCATGCCAATGTCCATTGGCTCGTTTAGTTACACTTGAAGTGGATTGGTCTCTCTGGTGAGATCCCAATTTTTGACTTTCGCTTGGGCCATCCGTGTGTGTTGTTGTGTTCTGTGTAGCATGTGCTCGTGTTTTTCATTGGCCAGATATGTGTTGTCCCCCGATCGAGACAGTGTATTTTACAACAGAAAGAACAAATGAAAGCTGTAACAATTAATCAGAAAGGTGAGAAAGTGAAAGGTGAAACTTTTTGACCTGGTTATGTCATTTCATTTGTTCATCAGTCATGACAGAAGAGAATAAGGCAGCTTGAATTATGTTTCTAAAGAGAATTATGATGAAACAGGCTATAAACACTGGAATTAATACTAGTAATGCAATGCAAACCCAGAGCAATGATTTCCCCACACTGTCCGCTCCTGAATCTGCTGCTTGGTTTCCTTGATCACTGGGTTTGTTTCCTGTTTCTGCTGTTGATTCTGCAATAAAACAATTAAAAAATAAAAAATAAAATAAATACTGCACTGTGATAAAGGCAACAGATCCAGATAATTTATGCATGGTAGCATTCAGACTGGAATATCACTGGTGAACATCATCTATGTTTATTAAAAACATAATATATTAATCAACTATTTTCACACACCCTTTAGGATCAACTGTACAGTCTGAAGTTCATCTGAGTGTGTGATAAAGCAGTTCCTCTCACATGCTGTCACACAACGCTGTGTCTAAAAGAGGTGAGCGTGATTTCACCAAGTACAACATGTTCCTGGATCAACATCTTTGTTGATCCTGGAACGTCATTCCAATCAACAAATCAGAATTGAGGGATAACTTTTCAGGAAATATAAGTTTTAGGCTTATGATCAGGGTTAGGTGCTTCGACACCCTTGTTAATCAGCTATCATTTCTCACTGATTTTAGGAATAAATTATGGGTAGGATTAGGTTTAGGGGTAGAGATTGGGTTAAGTCTATATTTTTGGACAATAATGTTGATCCAGGATCAACAAAAGATGTTGATCCAGGAACATGTCTTACTTGGCAAAATCACGGCGACCGTCTAAAAGACAGGAAGACTCAATTGCTGGCAAAACAGAGGAATGAAGTTTATTTGAAAACTCCGGATGTCACATCCAAAAAACAAAAACACAAAATTCGGGAGCAGAAACTGGGCTTCCCAAAATCCCACGCCAACAGGGCGAATGGCTGGGAGGAACGGAGCGAAAAGGGTGCGGTCTCACGTTCCCAATCCGGACCCGTTATCCAGTGGATCACTAAATCCTCGCCTGAGGATCCTGAACACAGTACAAAAGAAGAGAGGAGATCTCTACCTACGCAAAGGTAAGAACGTAACCCAAGAAGACATACTGACACAGAGAGAAGGCATAGATGGGATTAAATAGGAAGGGGGGAAACGAGTAACAGGTGCGGGGCTAATAGAGCGCACAGCGCTGTGAGTTAGCGCTGATTGCTCCCCCATGTGCAGCCGTAGATGACAGGATGACAACAAACCACCACGTGTAGCTGACATCGCAGCAATGAGTCGGAGAGAGGTGCTGACCATGACACATGCGGTCACATGTGGTAAGCACGTGGAGAAACGCATGAATACGAAGAAGATAGCGGTAAACAGTCTTTAATACATCAACATAAAGGTAATCCACATCAGATAGGCGGAACACACACCTCCTATTTTAGTGCTAGTTTCAGGTATAAGCATGGAGATGTTTGTCTGAAATGTGTAAGCTTCTGTAGAAAGAATCCAGTCATGGGAAGTAGAGGACAGCTAGAAGATTCATCAGGCAAATCAGCGCAGATGGCACTGAGTGAACAATATGAGGGGCAGCATCATCAACACTTTCACAGTCTATTCAAGGTAACAAAACAACTGGCAACAGTGCTAGCTCTATCATATGATATCACTTACCTCAGGAGGTTATCTAGCAAAGGTATTCAGTGAAGACCTACCAGCTGCCAAACAAATGACTCAAACAGATGCTTCATGTGCCCAAGCCCATGAGGAGGCCATAGCTCTGGTGGAGTGGGCTTTAACCCCAACAGAGCATTTCTAACCATGAGATCTGTATGACAAAGTTATTGCATCTATAATCCATTGAGATAGTCTTTGCTTCAATAAAGGCAGTCCTTTTGAGCAGCCAATGAATGACAAAAAGCTGATCATATGTAACGCCTCTGGTTCTACACCCCTCACTCACTCAGAGCGGGATTCAAACTGGTGATTCCGAGCAAGTCCCCCACTCGCTTTACAGTAGTACAGCCAGGGTGCTTGTAATTCAGCTATCATCAGTGTCTCAAATGGAGGCTCTGCCAGAGCTTCAAGTCCCAAGTGAGCAATGTGGAGGGGAGAGAGGTTTAACTGGCTCACTCCCCTCAGAAAGCTTATCAACAGGTCATTGATTTGGGAATGAAAAATCATAATAGCAGCCACATACAGGTGCATCTCAATAAATTAGAATGTCGTAATTTATTTCAGTCGCCGATGACCGTGAAATATTTGACATGCTAAATATCTGGAGCTGTCGGCGATTCACAATCCTGCTGTGTGCAATGATTTCTGACTGAAAACTACATCAGCGATGACCTTCAGCCAATGAGAGACAAAGATACAGGGCAAAGGGAAGTTCGGTGAGGAGTTATAGACCATATCAGTATTTTAATTTGTACAATTATATCATACAGAAACAAGCACAAACGCTTGACCAGCCGCAACATCAGCATAACAGTTACTGCAAAATTATTATTTACCACTCTTTGCAGAACACAATCCCTGTTCCCTGCATCCCTCCTGCATAATCTGTTTTTTTTTTTGTAGCTAGAAATCAGCGCACAGACCATTTGCGGGCTATATTTTTTTAATACTTCCAGTCTCGCTCGAGAACAACGGTCTGACTCACGCAGGTTCTCGTGTTATTTCCTTATCACTTCTCGCGTGCGTTTTGTTGTGAAACGTAGTTTGCGGATCAGACAGAGTTGTCGTTCTTCCTATTGTGAAATCGTGCAATGTGAAAGCCCCTGTCGCCGATCCATCGTGCAATGTGGACACAGCAGCGACTGAATGCTACCCAGATAGTCACGCAGTGTGAAAACAACAGCGATCTGACGAGTTTGAAAATCGTGCAGTGTGAACTCGGCATAAGAATGTAAGCAGTAGTTTAGACAACTTTTTCCCTGTTATGGAAAGAACAGGAACTAAATCTGTGGTTACATAGAAACCTCTTTCAAGGGTTGAACTTGCTTTCTAAACCTGAAAGACTTTCGTCTGGTTTATTCTACTTCTTTTTATGTCGATGCTCAGACTTTCAGATCTAATTAATAGAATGCCGGCTCCTGTGTTGTTTTCTTTGCACACAAAAAGTATTCTCGTAGCTTCATAAAATTAAGGTGGAACTATACTGACATCATATGGACTATTTTAATTTCACCACAACGCCCGCCACACACCAGCTTATTGGTGGACAGAGTGATGAAACCAATTAATATATATGGGGATGGTTAGGAGGCCATGATGGACAATGGCTGAATTTGGCCTGCTGTAACTGACTGTCATAAAACTTTACATATTCATACAAAATGTGCAGAGAGGTGGGGCCCCAGGACCAGGATTAAGAACCACTGCCTAGGAACATTCTCTTGCAGTTTACTGTCACAGTCAGGAAATATATATATATACATATATATATATATATATATATATATATATATTAATAGAAGGATAGCATTTAATGAATTTACTTCAAAAAAGTAGCATATTAATACATATATGTTTGGTTCTAATATTTGTATTGTGTGGTAACCTTTTCATAAAAGAAATAAGGTATCCAAGGAATGCTGTATTGTGAATACTCCACTTCGCATCGTGCCAAACAATGTACTTCAGCCACAACTTATTCACAATACATCACAGCCTCTCGTATGTTATTGCTTACATATATTCTTGCAGTCATTATGCCTTTAAAACAGTCATAACTTGACTTCAGTTTGTCATGTGAGCAGCACAAGAATGCAGATCTTCCTACATCCTCATTCATGAGCTGCAGAGAAACTGAAATGGAGATAAGAAATGACAACAATAGGGATACAGACTGGATTTCCACTGACCTTTCAAATTTTGTTTATTAACTGCACAAACAGATACAGCAGAACAACAGTGGAACAGGAAAATCTGTACTGAAAATAATACTAAAAAAAATACAGTTTTATGAAAAAATATGTATTTGTTGATTATCTGCAGCTATATATGATTTAATAAAAAACAGGCTTAAAAAACAGACTTATAATGCATTTATTTGCATATACACAAACACATGCACACACACATTTTTAGTCTAGGTAATGTTATATAAGAAAGAGAGATAAGCTACTAATCTTCTTTTAAATGACTTGTGTTCAAATGCTGCAAACTATAGTTTATTAGATATTAAAAATACCCTAGACAAGCTGTCAGCCTGTGTGTGTAAGTGGTGGGGATTTTTCCAAGATTTCAGTACAGGTTACATTGTTATGCCAGTAAGTGGCGGCAAGGGTTTTTTACTTTATGAGTGAGTCAGTCAGTCAGTCGCTGACAGATTAAAGTTGGCATGAAATGGCTTGTGGTAGTCTTTTCTTCCTTAATGTGATGTATAGTGAAACAGCTTCTTGAACAAGTAAAAATGTAGGGTGGGACTTGATTTTATCCATCATCATCATAATTGAAACATTGTGGCTTTCTATTTAAAGTGAGTGACAGGTTGTCCATACTCACACCAGTAAACAAGTCATCAGAGAAGAGAAAACGTAATTATTATTAATTAAGCGCAGCACTGAATTCACTGACAGGTGAAGTGAATAATATTGATTACATTGTTACAATGGATGTGTCAGTGGGTGGGATGTATTGAATTTCATGTGTTGGAAGCAGGAAGAATGGGCAAGCGAAAATATCTGACTGACAAAAGCCAATAGTGAAGGCTAGACAAATGGGTCATAACATCACCAAAATGTCTCGGTTACGTATGTAACCCTTGTTCCCTGATGGAGGGAACAGAGACATAACGTCATTGTGACTGACTAACGGGATCTCGCCCGAGAGCCCAATCACCTTCGAGTGTTAACAAAACAAGCCAATGACAGTTGGCGTGCGTGTTTTGCAAACGCACATCAGTTTTTCGCTGAGGAGCCGAGACTGTGTGCCCCAGCCGTACAGCGGTGGTACAGCGGTGGCGCTCCTGGACCACCAATGTGGACATTGTCTGACCCAGGGCCCGCGCCGTGACTTTCGTCGCCCTTAGGGCGAGGTCCGTCGCTGTGCGCAGTTCCTACAGCACACCTGGGTCAGCACCACCATCGTGCAACTGCTTCAACGCCTTGGCCTGGTGGACTTGCAGGAGGGCCATGGCGTGCAGGGCGGAAGCGGCCTGTCCAGCAGCACTGTAAGCCTTGGCCGTCAAAGCGGACGTGAACTTACAGGCCCTGGATGGAAGGCGTGGATTACCCCTCCAGGTGGCGGCGCTTTGCGGGCAGAGCTGCATGGCAATAGCACGCTCGACTGGGGGGGATCTCCACATACCCTTGGGCCGCCCCACCGACGAGGGTGGTGAGGGCAGAGGAGGGGCCAGGCCTGTTTCGGGCAGAAAAAGGTGCCCTCCAAGACCTAGTCACCTCCTGATGCACCTCCGGGAAGAATGGAACCGGAGGAGGCTGCCGGCGTTCGGCCTGCACCCCCAAGAACCAATCATCCAGCCTCGAGCGTTCGGGAGAAGGAGGTGGCCTCCAGTGCAGCCCGACGCTCTTGGCGGCCCGGGAAAGCATAGCGGTCAGCTCTGGATCTGACTCGGACAACGCCACTCTTCCTGACGGAGGCAGCGCAGCCAAATCATCATCTCCAGAGCCTAGCTCGCCCTCCGATGCAGCGATCGACATCCTGTCATCCGCTGGTGCTCCGAACGAGATGCTGGGCCCCACCCTGACTGGGGATCCCGAGGGCTCGTCCGGGAACACCTGATGGTGCGATGCGCTGGAGGAGTGAGAGGCCCACGGAGATGCACTCGACAGGGAAGCTCTCACTGTGATCCTCAAGTCATCCTGACCATGAGCCGAAGTAGCCCTCCAAGAACCAGAGGAGCTAGAACGGGGCATGGCAAGGGGGAGTTAAAGCCCATCTAGCCTGTCTGGTCTGATAACACAGAACAGCTACAGTAGCTCAAATTGCTGACAAATATAATGCTCGCAATGGTAGAAAGGTGTCACAACACAGTGAATCACAGTTGGCTGCATAGCCACAACCCAGTCAAAGTGTGCATAAGACCTCTGTCCTACTGCTATTGGCACAAAAGCATCAGAACTGAACCATGTGCTCACAACAAAAGACAATGCAAAACAAAATATAGAGCATTAACATACAGATCCTGACACTAAACTGAAACCTAACCAGACAGGAGAGTCAGGATCCAAATACAACCCTTCAAACACACGCAACACATACATGAGTTTCTGGAAAAGATAAGAATTTTAGAATTTCAGTCATGATCTGAGATCTATACCAAAGTGACTAGAAAATCTAGATCAAAAGTGTTAAACTTAATGGTAACACTTTACAATAACAGTACATGAATTATCATGTACTAATACCTTAATTAATAATTACTTGACTATGAACTAATGAAGAGTTAAGACATGTATTAATCAAGAACTAATGAAGAACTAACTTAACTACGACATGAGTCATATGAATTACCTCATGAATAACACCACCTTAATTACATGTTAGTTCCTGCATGTTAGTTAATGTATTAATTAACACTTTGGGGTAAACTAAATCAAACATGCTCTAGAAGAAAGATTCATGAAAATGGCACACTGCAAAATTGTTTATAAATTTTCCACCTGCAGCTATGTCACAAACATCAGTGAATGACAGTGGATTTCTTGCAATATTTACGTTTAACCTAACCCAACGCACAATGATGCATTCATAATTAAAAACAACTTCATCTCATCTTGTTTTGAGTGATTCCACTGCTGCCCTCCTACAATAATGTATTCATTAAGCAGATGCGATTTTCCAAATTAAAATCAGTGTTAGCATAGAGATGATGGTTATGTTATGGATTGGTTTACTGTCTTTATATCATAATAATGCACTGAAATCAGACGTTTGTCTTTGTGTTCTTGCTCTTCTTTTGGGCCACTATTGCTCCTTCAAAATGTTAACCTTCCTCCTACCGTTCAGTTCCTTCTCCATCCAAATGCAGCCACATGACCTCTGCTCTTCCACTTTTTTACAAACCACCAAAAAACACCAAATATCTGATTTAGATGAGCTGAATATGTATAAAACATGTGTAATTGATAACTTTTTAAAGATGTGCCCTCCAAGACAAGTCATGACATGATACATTGACAACTCATGAATTCATGTTAAGTTATAAGTAATTAATGATGAGTTAATGATATTGTCAGGTGTGGACGGAGAGGCAGACACAAGGTTAGTGGAAGTACTTTTCTTAATTTATTTCCTTTCCACAAACTTAACTCAAAGGATTTCAAACAAAACATAAACGACGATCTAAGAGATCGGTAAACATAGACTGTGAGTCCAACACCCAGGCTTTTCCTCTTCCTAGAGACAGGTCGGTCATGAAGGCGTACGGCACAGGAGGTCCTGGAATACCATGAGGTGAGTAGAAGGTAAGTAGCTTGCGACCTCGAGATCAGCCAACGAGGGAATGTGGTGAGTGACTGATATAGTGGCTGGTAAGTGATGACAGGTGGTAATTAGTATTCTGGTGATTGTGAGCGGGTGCAGGTGGTTGGTGTGGAAGAAGTTGTGGGTGGATCCGTGACAGTACCCCCCCCCCACGGGCGTCTCCTGGCGCACGAGGCCGACGGCGAGGGCGACCACGTCCTCTTGGGGCAGGGCGGTCGGGGTGTGACTGGTGGAAGTTAGAAAGAAGTGAGGGGTCCAGTACATCCTCTCGGTTAACCCAAGATCTTTCTTCGGGGCCGAATCCCTCCCAGTCCACTAGGTATTGGAGTCGGCCGCCCCGTCGCCGAGAGTCTAGGATTTCCTCGACTTGGTAGATGGTCCCACTGGGGTCGGCCTCGGGAGGAGGAGGTACTTCGGGCTCTGTGGAAGGAGGAAGAATGGGATTAGTGTATGGTTTTAGCAGGGACACATGGAAGGTAGGTGAGATGCGGTAAGTGTTTGGGAGCCGGAGCTCGTAGGTGACTTCGTTGATTTGTCTGATTACAGGGAAGGGACCGACATAGCGAGGGCTCAGTTTTTTGCAGGGCAGACGGAGGCGAATATCCCGCGTTGAGAGCCAGACTTGGTCGCCGGGTTGGTAACGGGGCGTGGCGGCGCGGCGAATATCTGCCTGTTCCTTGTGCCTCCGTACTGCCCGTTGGAGATGTACGTGTGCCATGTCCCATACTCTTTCGCTCTCTCGAAACCATGAATCCACAGCGGGGACTTCGGAGGGCTCTCCAGTCCAGGGGAAGAGCGGTGGCTGAAATCCAAACATGCATTGAAATGGGGTGAGTCCGGTCGTTTCCTGCCGCAAGGAGTTTTGGGCGTACTCGGCCCAGGGCAAATATCTGCTCCATTGGTCCTGGTGGCGGTGGCAGTAGGCACGCAGGTAGCGTCCAATCTCCTGTATTTTGCGTTCAGTTTGGCCGTTGGTTTGTGGGTGGTACCCGGAGGATAGACTCCAAGCAGTCGGAAGAAACTACGCCAAACTCTGGAGATGAATTGAGGTCCTCGGTCGGAGACAATATCCTCGGGTAAGCCAAAGTTGCGGAATACATGTTGGAATAGAGTTTCGGCTGTTTCAAGAGCAGTGGGTAAGCCTCGTAAAGGGATGAGCTTGCAGGCTTTTGAAAACCGATCCACGACAACGAGTATGGTGGTGGATCCGTTGGATGGTGGTAGGTCAGTGGCAAAGTCAATCCCGATATGAGACCAAGGTCGGCGTGGGATAGGTAAGGGAACGAGTTTTCCTTCGGGTAAGTGACGGGGGGGTAGAGACAACGGCACAGACGGCACAGCCCTTGACGTAACGGACCACGTCCTGGTTCATGTTTGGCCACCAGTACTTGTGTCGGAGTAGTAAGAGTGTGCGTTTACGGCCCGGGTGGCCGGATCCCGGAGATGTGTGAAGTGAGTCTAGAAGAGGGAGACGGAGGGTAGACGGGACGTAGAGTTTCAGCGGGATTCCTGGCGGAGCAGGCTCAGATTGGTTGGCGGTTCGGATCTGATCATCCACTTTCCAGATGATGGGGCAAGCGAAGATTTTGGGTGGCAGGATGGGCTCTGGATTTTCGGGTGATGGATCGGGTTGGTAAAGACGGGATAGAGCGTCGGGTTTTGAGGTTCTTGTGTCCTGGACGATAGGTTATCGTGAATTTGAACTGAGTGAAGAAAAGGGCCCAGCGGGCTTGACTGGGGTTAAGGCGTTTGGCCTCGCGAAGGTACTGAAGGTTCTTGTGGTCAGTAATCACCTCAAATGGATGTTGTGATCCCTCGAGCCAGTGCCGCCATTCCTCAAGTGCTAGTTTAATTGCCAGCAACTCGCGGTTCCCGATGTCATAGTTTTGTTCAGCAGGTGACATCTTCTTTGAGAAGTAGGCACATGGGTGAAGCACTGGAGGTTCACCCTTTCGCTGGGATAACACGGCACCAACTCCCACCGTTGACGCATCAACTTCCACCACGAAGCTACGGTTGGGATCCGGATGGGTGAGTGTTGGAGCGGTACAGAAGGAGGTCCTTAACTTTTGGAAGGCTTGTTCTGCTTGGGGTGTCCAGGTAAGGGATTTTGGTTTTCCTTGGAGGAGAGAGGTTAGAGGGGCCGACTGATGACTATAGTTGGCTATGAAACGCCGATAAAAGTTAGCGAACCCGAGGAATCGTTGGAGCTCCTTGATGGAAGACGGTTGTGGCCAATTCCTTACGGCCTCCACCTTGGTAGGGTCCATCTGTACACCATTTGCATCGATGACATAACCCAAGAAGTGGATCTGGGTTCGATGGAATTCGCACTTTTCAAGTTTGAGGTATAATTGGTACTGGCGGAGACGTTGGAGGACTTGGGCGACGTGGTTTTGGTGTTCCTCGAGGGTGGTTGAGTAAATCAGGATATCGTCAATGTAAATGAGCGTGAATCGATTCAGCATGTCCCGGAAGATTTCATTCATAAAGTTTTGGAATATGGAGGGTGAGTTTGAAAGGCCATACGGCATAACCTGATATTCATAGTGCCCGGTGGGTGTAATAAAGGCCGTCTTCCACTCATCGCCTTTCCGTATGCGGATTAAGTTATAGGCACTGCGAAGATCGAGTTTGGTGAAAATTCGGGCCCCACAAAGTTCTTCCAGGGCAGCCGGGACCAGAGGTAGGGGATAGGCAAACTTGATCGTTTGTGCATTTAGTGCCCTGTAATCGATGCATGGACGGAGGCCTCCGTCCTTCTTTGCGACAAAGAAGAAACTGGATGCTGCGGGTGATGTGGAGGGCCGGATGAATCCTTGCTGTAGTGCCTCTCTCACGTATTCCTCCATAGCGGCGTGTTCAGGGATGGAGAGCGGGTAAACATGACCTTTGGGCAGTTTGGCTCCAGGTAACAGGTCTATGGTGCAGTCCCAGGGTCGATGTGGAGGAAGACGAGTGGCGGCCGTTTTGCTGAACACGTCTTGGTATGGAAGGTAGGCCTGAGGAATTTTGACTGAGGTAAGCGTGGTAGGGCTCTCAACGGTGGTGGAATTAAGTGGGAGAGATGGTGGGGCTTGGTGAGGCACCGGCAGTTTGGTGAGGCACTTCTTGAGGCAGGACGAGCTCCAGCGTAGGATTTCTCCCGACCTCCAATGTACGTCTGGATGATGTTTAGTGAGCCAAGGACGACCCAGGACGACATCCACGACTGCCTCCTCTAAGACGAGGAAGGAGATCTGCTCCTCATGAAAGTGTCCCACCCGGAGCGTCACTTCTGGAGTGTGGTGGCGTACCAGGTAGTTGAAGGTGAGTAAGGCTGGTAGAAGAGATGAAGTTTCCTGCGGCTCCGGAATCAATGAGGATTTCCACTGGAAAGGATTGGTCAAGGTAAAGAATTAAAGCGTGATTATGCGGAATCTGGGAAACGTCAGGGTGGAGATGGACCGTACTCACCGAGGAATTCGCAGGGCGAACGGGACAGGAAACGACGGTGTGACTTCCCGAACCACAGTACATGCACAGGTTTTGGTCCTTGCGGCGAGCCCGTTCCTCCGGGGACAGGTGATACCGATCCACTTGCATGGGCTCTGGGACAGACGGAACGGATCCTGATAAGGTGGGTACTGGGGACGTCTCTACATGACACGCATTCAGCTGTTGGGAGATGTGTAGGGATTTTTGTAGGAAGCCTTCCAAACCTACGGAGTCCTCGATTACCGACATCTGCTGTTTTATAGAGGGTTCGAGACCTCGTCGATAGGCGGCGAGGAGCGCTGTCTCATTCCACCCACTGCTAGCGGCCAGAGTACGAAAGCGCACAGTGTAGTCATGGATGGACATGTTGGCTTGTCGTAACTGGAAGAGTTCTTCATGCACCGAGAGGGAGGAGGCGGGATGGCTGAACACCTCGCGGAAATGGTCGGTGAATGCATCCAGGGATCGCACGATGGGGCTGTGTGAGTTCCAGATCGCCTCAGCCCATTGCAGGGCTCTTCCAGACAGCAGGGACATGATGAAAGCTATCTTTGCTCGATCGTTCAGGAATTGGTGAGGTTGAAACTCAAAATATAGTGAGCACTGAAGCAGAAAGCCACCACAGGTGGCAGCGTCGCCGGAGTAGAGAGTGGGTTTGGCCATAGGGCATCCGGAAGGAAGTGGAGGGCTCGGAGGTGGTTGTAGGGCTTCGCGGAAGGCTCGCACTAGTTCGGAGAATGGGTCTGGCGTCGGGAGAGCTTGGTCTTCCATTTCCCGACTTTCTTTGCTGGGCTGGTCTTCTGTCAGGTGTGGACGGAGAGGCAGACACAAGGTTAGTGGAAGTACTTTTCTTAATTTATTTCCTTTCCACAAACTTAACTCAAACTCAAAGGATTTCAAACAAAACATAAACGACGATCTAAGAGATCGGTAAACATAGACTGTGAGTCCAACACCCAGGCTTTTCCTCTTCCTAGAGACAGGTCGGTCATGAAGGCGTACGGCACAGCAGGTCCTGGAATACCATGAGGTGAGTAGAAGGTAAGTAGCTTGCGACCTCGAGATCAGCCAACGAGGGAATGTGGTGAGTGACTGATATAGTGGCTGGTAAGTGATGACAGGTGGTAATTAGTATTCTGGTGATTGTGAGCGGGTGCAGGTGGTTGGTGTGGAAGAAGTTGTGGGTGGATCCGTGACAGATATTGTGCCCCCCCAAGTAAAGTCATGACATTATGATACATTAACAAGTCATGAATTAATGTTAAGTTAATGATGAGTTAATGATATTGTGCCCCCCCAAGTAAAGTCATGACATTATGATACATTAACAAGTCATTAATTAATGTTAAGTTAATGATGAGTTAGTAATATTGTTTTTATTTCATTAAGATATTCTTATCAATGCATTTTTATCATTTATCAATAAGTGATTTAGACTTTTAGACCTCTTAACCTACCTCCAAACCTAAACATTTTATAAACATGCAAGAAAATAACCATTTTAGTAACAACAATATAGCATTAAAAGTTTTTATAATCGCTAATCCCACTCCTACATCTACACCTAAACATAGCTATTTCTGTACAGTAGAAGAAAAACAAGACAGACAGATAAATGCAATTACAATCATTTATTTACAATAGTCTAACCTTGAGGTCATAAACGCATGAATTAGCATTTCTGCATTTGACGTTGAGAGCATTGGTTGCAATTTAGTTTTGAGATGGAAAAACGCAGTTTTACAGATGCTAGAAACATGGCTTTCAAATGAAAGACTGCTATCTTCATTTGAGCAGAATTTATGTTGTTAATCGCTGAAAATATTATCCAGATTATTTTCCTGATCCTCTCCCTCTCAGTGAACTCGTTAAAGCGTGCGCGTGCTAGCATCATTCAAATACACACCTCACCAGAAACACGGCATGTCGCGATCTGTGACGAATGCAGGCGAGAGCCAATGAGCGTTCGATTATCCTGCCGTAAAACCTGTTGTTTGAAGCGGCAACGTTTGAATTTGTAACGAACGCGTCAGTCAGCGCGGGCTTTGCTGTTTACGGTCGCTGGACTCGCTGCTCGGGATGGAGATGAAGATTGTCGAATAAAGGCTTGGATTTGGGTCTGTTCCTCGCAGTCGTATGGATTCTGAAGATCTGGATTACAGCGCACGAATAAAATTGTTTCATTTCGTAATTATGTTGCGGTTTTGGTGTTTTTTTTTATAGTTCTATTGTCAGTCACAGCATGTCGGAGATTACGCCTTTTGTGGCCCATGGCAAACAAAGTAAACATTTCATGACAAGTAAAGGTTAAACCATTTAAAATGTTATTTATTTTAAGGTTTAAAGTTAAGTCTTGTTTAACTTGTAGTCCTATTATTGGAAACGAGCCGGCAGCAGAAATCACACAATAAAACGAAATGTTATCATTTCAATATTACTAACTCATCATTAACTTAACATTAATTCATGCCTTGTTAATGTATCATAATGTCATGACTTTACTTGGGGGGGCACAATATCATTAACTCATCATTAACTTAACATTAATTCATGACTTGTTAATGTATCATAATGTCATGACTTTACTTGGGGGGGGCACAATATCATTAACTCATCATTAATTACTTATAACTTAACATGAATTCATGAGTTGTCAATGTATCATGTCATGACTTGTCTTGGAGGGCACATCTTTAAAAAGTTATCAATTACACATGTTTTATACATATTCAGCTCATCTAAATCAGATATTTGGTGTTTTTTGGTGGTTTGTAAAAAAGTGGAAGAGCAGAGGTCACGTGGCTGCATTTGGATGGAGAAGGAACTGAACGGTAGGAGGAAGGTTAACATTTTGAAGGAGCAATAGTGGCCCAAAAGAAGAGCAAGAACACAAGACAAACGTCTGATTTCAGTGCATTATTATGATATAAAGACAGTAAACCAATCCATAACATAACCATCATCTCTATGCTAACACTGATTTTAATTTGGAAAATCGCATCTGCTTAATGAATATGTAGTCATATAGATTAAAATACTCTTGTTATTTATATGTTATGGTTATTATGTATTGTTGGTTACCATTTATTAGATGTTTATGTTGATATCACTTAAACCTGCGAATACTGGCGGGTGACGCTAGGGGGTAGTGGTGAGCCGCAGCGCGTTTCACTTGTTGACCAGAAGAAGTCACACTGCCAGCTATTTCAACACTGTGATACAGAAAGTAATCTAATTGTTGTCTCTGTTGAATTTGCAGGTAAGAGAAGTGATGTGACATCATAACTAGTGTTTAATTAAAGTCGATGAGTTAGTTTGATGCTTTTGTGTTATGGAATTAATAAGAATGACCGCGTCCGCGCACCCGCGGCGGGAGTGCGGCCTGTTCGCCCGCTGCTCTGGATATGTTCGCCCGCGCTGCTTAGGCGGATGTCGCGGGAGATCGCGGCTTGTAAATGAGAATGTTTGAATGAGAATGTTTGAATGAGATTGTTTCAATGCAATGCTTTAGTAAAGAGAGTTTATAGTTATAACGTTAAATAGTGCTTGCAGAGTTAGTAATTGTCAATTGAGCTTTATAAGCGTAGTACTGAAAGGTTAATGTCATGTTTATTAGGTGGAATGCACTGTTTTAATTTTCTGAGACTATGCTTCATAATAGATAGATGTGTAATGAGTATTGAAAGAGAGCGTTTCACTTGTTGACCAGAAGAAGTCACACTGCCAGCTATTTCAACACTGTGATACAGAAAGTAATCTAATTGTTGTCTCTGTTGAATTTGCAGACTTTACAGTGTGTGACAGAAATAAAAACTATATGTGCCACCAGAAAAACAGCCTCTTCTGATGTGTGCAACATATTCATGGCGAGCCAGCCAGGAGGACTGCTGATTGGATGTGAGAGAGACAGTTCCTCCCTGAGACGAACCTAGAAGTAACAGAAGATTAATCAATACAGAGAATAAAGAACATTTAATAAAGACTGAATTCAAGCCAAGAAAAAAAATGGAACAGCTTCAGGACTGTGTTAGTTCCAAGTTTCTGATGCTAGAGAAACCCGAACTGATAAAAGTCTGCCTCCATCTAAAGTGTAGCGAGCCAGCGGGTGAAGGTTTCTCAGGCCAGACGAGGCGAGTGCTGATAAGGCTGGCAGAGGGAACTTTGGATGAAATTGAGGAAAGTCTAGAAGAGGAACAGTATGCAGAGAGCCTTAATGAACTTCTGCGTTTCATCGAGTCCCTTAAGAAACCAGCTGAGCCCGAAGTGTCACCAGTAACCCTGTCCGAGATAGAGAAGTTAAGAAAAGAGTATGCGGAACTACAACAGACACATGCAAATGCTCGTCGCACATTAGAGGAACAGATCGGGCTACTTGAAGAAAAACGTCAGAGAGGAAAAGATAGTGTGAAAGAGCAAGTCAGACGGCACGATTCGATTCCTGAAGTTACTATGAGGAGGGAATTCCGAGTCTTTGGACAAATTGGGGAGGCTGGCCAAAAGGAAAAATTGTCGTACACTAGCCTCAACAACCAGATCGAATCAGGAGTGAGAAAGGGGTATGCTGAGGCAGAAATCATTGAAGCAGTTATCAGAGCAGTGAGTCCTGGCATTCCCCTCAGGGAACTCCTTGAAATAAAGCGAGACCTCACACTTTCCACATTGAAGACCATCCTCAGGGGACATTATAAAATAGATTCTTCATCAGATCTACTGCACAGGCTCATGAACATCTCACAAGAACCCAAGGAGTCTGCTCAAAGTTTTCTCTTCCGAGCCATCGAACTGAGGGAGAAACTGCTGTGGACATCTGGGGATGAGCAGGATGGAGAACAGTTTAGCCCTGAGCTCATTCAACGAAAGTTTCTTCGCTCTGTGGAGACAGGCCTCCTGAATGATGCAGTTAAGTTTCAAGTCAAACCATACCTCAGTGATTCTAAAGTGGCAGATGAAGTGCTGATTGAGAAAATTGGTGAAGCCGCTAATCTGGAATTAGAGAGACAAACAAAGTTAAAGAAAGCAGCGACTCTAAAACCTCTCAGACTAGGTGAAGTTCTAGCAGTAGGACACGCCTGGGACACTGAGCGACATATGAGTGGCGAGATTGAGACTCACGGCCAGAAGAAAGAGTCATTGATGAAAGATATTATCACTGGCAAAGACAAGAAGAAACCGGCTCAAAGCAAAGAGAATGACAGCAACACTACTAAAGCGATTGAAGACCTCAGAGCCAACGTCATGGAAATGACAAAAGTGTTCAGAGAGACAATGGAAGCGACCAGATCACAGTTTCATCCACCTGTGACTCCACTACGGACTGAAAGGAGGCCCAAAGGCTGCCGTTCATGCCAGGAGGCCCAAAGAGGTGAAGAGTGCAGGCACTGTTATCGCTGCGGACAAGATGGACATCTGTCACGGGGCTGTCGACAACAGAGGCCGGCATCGGGAAACGGGAGGGGACTGCTGAACTGGGCCCCACAGTAGTCCATTCTGTCTTCGGGTCCCAAGCGAGCTCAGAAGTGTTGCAGACATCCAGGCCGGTACGCAGCAAACAAGGCAGTAAAGAAAATAACACCCAACCTATTATTTATACAGATGAAATCACTCCTGTTGACGAGTCACTGTCACTTACCACGCCTGGACTTTTGAACATTATTGGAAAAAGGTGCCTGATCCACTGCTTTCTCAATGATGTTGCAGTTGAAGCCTTATGGGACACAGGAGCCCAAGCCAGTATTATCAACGCAGACTGGAGAAAACTAAACTTACCACACACCACTGTCAGATCGATTGAGGAGCTCTTAGGGCCAGGAACACTGACTGGATTGGCTGCCAATCACACAGAGATCCCTTTTGATGGCTGGGTGGAAGTGAGCTTTCGATTGAGTGATGATACAGGCACAGAAGGTACCCTGCAAGTACCCATGCTCGTGGCAAGTGATTCTACTGTTGCAGAAAACCCTATCATCGGTTACAATATCATTGAGGAGATAATTGGCAGGTGGGAGAAACTGGGGCCACGATCCAGTACTGTCGGTCGGGTAAGCAAAGCTTTCTCGATATCAATAAATAAGGCAAGATCAATGCTAAGACTGTTGAAGACTGTGAATTCAAATGTGACTGTTGGAACAGTGCGAGTGGGTAGACAAAAGATCAGGCTCAACGCAGGGCAAATCACCACTGTCTATGCGCGAGCACACATTGAGGGGCGATTTCCAGAACAAAGCCTGTTATTTTCTCCAAGTGAACCATCACCACTACCTGAGGGTCTGGTAATGCAAGAAGGCGTAGTCAAAGTCGGTGCAGAAAAGACAGTGAAAGTGCCAATTGCCATCGCTAATACAGCCAAACACCCAGTCATACTTACACCACGACTCATACTAGGTCACCTGGAAGTGATAAAAACAACTTACCCAGCAACAACAGACTCTTTGATAGAACAGCCAACATCTATGGTACAGACATGCGGGGTGAGTGTTACATCACATCAATCAAAGAAACCAAGTCATTGGGATCCCCCAATAAAACTTGAACACTTAACAGAGTCACAGCAACAGATTGTATGACAACTGTTAAAGGAAGAGTGCAATGCTTTTGCTTTTGATGATAATGATGTTGGTTACATCCCTTCACTTAACATGCATATCACACTCCATGACAAAACACCTGTGCAAAAGACTTATATCTCCGTGCCTAAGCCACTTTTACAGGAGGTGAAGGAGTACCTTGAAGATCTGCTGAACAGAGGGTGGATAAGCAAGTCAAGATCCCCTTACTCCTCCCCAGTGGTATGTGTGAGGAAAAAGGATGGAAGTTTGAGACTTTGCTGCGATTATCGTGAGTTAAATCGTAAGTCTGTACCAGACAGGCACCCCATTCCCAGGATCCAGGATATGTTGGACTCCCTGAGCGGCAGTTCTTGGTTTTCGGTCTTGGACCAAGGGAAGGCCTATCACCAAGGATTCCTTGATGCAGAGAGCCAACACTTAACAGCCTTTATAACACCCTGGGGACTATTTCAGTGGAACAGGATTCCATTTGGCCTTAGCTCAGCTCCAGCCGAGTTCCAGAGGAACATGGAAGCTTGTCTGGAGGATCTGCGAGATGTTATCTGTCAGCCTTACCTGGATGATAACCTGGTTCATAGTACCTCTTTCGATGATCATGTGAACCATGTTCGCATAGTCCTCCAAAGATATCAGAAACATGGAGTCAAACTCAGCCCACAGAAGTGTGAACTGTTTCAAAGGAAAGTGCGTTTCTTGGGCGCATTGTGTCTGAGGATGGATATTCCATGGATCCAGCCGAAATAGCCCCGGTACAGGCCCTGAAGCTCCGAACACCAGCTACAGTCGGAGATCTGAGGAAAATGATGGGATTCCTCTCCTATTATAGAACATACATACCCAATTTCTCTCGCCTGGCAAGACCTCTCTATCAACTGATCGTCGCACCACCACAAAGCACATTACCTGCTGAGACAAGGGGTAAGAAAAAAAGAGTCAGTACCAAGTCAAAAGGGCAGGCACCCCCCAACACACCCATAACTTGGACACAGACTCATCAAGAGGCATTGAACACACTGATTGACCACTTAATAGAGCCACCAGTCCTTGCCTATCCTGACCTGACTTTACCGTTTGTCCTCCATTGTGATGCGTCACAGGACGGTTTGGGGGCAGTCCTGTATCAAAAACAAAAAGGAAAGATGTCAGTGATTGCATATGGGTCAAGGACACTCACACCACCTGAGAAAAACTACCACATGCATTCAGGAAAACTAGAATTCCTTGCTCTAAAGTGGGCCATTTGTGAACGCTTTAGGGATTATTTGTTCCATGCTCCACATTTCGAAGTGTACACAGACAATAATCCCTTAACGTACATTCTGACAACAGCCAAACTCAATGCAACAGGGCACCGTTGGGTCGCAGAGCTGGCAGATTTTAATTTCACCATCAAATACCGGCCAGGGAAATGCAATGCAGATGCAGATGGCTTGTCGAGGATGCCGCTGGACATTGACCAGTACATGAAACTGTGCACAGAGGAGATAAACCAAGATGTGATAAGTGCTACAGTGCAGGGAGTGATGTTAACTTTCAAGGATGCTCCTCTGTGGACAAGTGGAATTCACTTACAAGCTGTACACCTGGTGGAAGACAACATCTCACTGCCCACTAATCTGTGTCTGTCACAGGAGCAGATAAAACAATCTCAAGAGAAAGACCCAGTTATCAACCGTGTCCTGGAGTACAAAAAGAATAACAGCCGTCCATTCGGCCGTGCTCTTAAAAAAGAATCTCAGGATGCCAGACTTCTGTTGAAACAGTGGACACGACTGCACTTGAGCGATGACGGAGTCTTGTACAGAAAAGCAGGAAAGAGAAACCAACTTATTCTACCAAAAGAACATCATCAAACCGTTTACAGAGAGTTGCATCAAGAGATGGGGCATCTCGGAACAGAGAGGACTCTAAGTTTAATACGTGAGAGATTCTATTGGCCTCATATGCAAAAAGAGACAGAGCACTTTGTGACGCGTGTGTGTGAGTGCCTGAAAAGGAAAAAACCTCATAAAACAACCAAAGCCCCATTGATGACAATTCAAACTACATACCCTTTCCAGCTTGTGTCCATTGACTTTCTTCATCTTGAGAAGTGTAAAATGGTTACAGTACATACTTGTAGTGATGGACCATTTCACACGTTTGCCCAGGCTTACGCCACAAGAAATAAGTCTGCAAAAACTGTGGTTCAACATGTCTTTGGTGATTTTGCCCTCAAGTTTGGCTTCCCTGAAAAAATCCACCACGACATGGGAAGAGAGTTTGAGAATCACCTGATGGATCAGTTGCAGAAGGTTAGTGGTGTACGTGGGTCTCACACAACTCCGTATCACCCAATGGGCAACGGGCAAGTTGAAAGGTTCAACAGGACGCTCTTGTCCATGCTCAGGACACTGAGTGATCCTAAGAAGGCTGACTGGAAGAACTCACTGTCCAAAGTGGTCCATGCATACAACTGCACCCGCTCTGAAGCAACTGGGTTCTCTCCATATTACCTACTATTCGGACGTTCACCCCGGCTCCCCATCGATCTCATGTTCAACCTGCAGGCAAATGAGAAACAGCAGGGTTATGCAGATTATGTTGCAAACTGGCAAACGCGGATACAGGAAGCCTATGAAATTGCATCAAAGACTGCAAAAAAAGAGGCCTTGAGGGGAAAAAAATACTATGACAAGAAAGTCCATGGTGTTGAGCTTTGGCCTGGCAACAGAGTCCTACTCAGGAATCTAAGTGAAAGAGGAGGGCCAGGTAAACTGCGCTCACACTGGGAAGATTGTGTGTATGTGGTGATAAGTAGGAAAAGTCCTGATGGTCCAGTGTACGAGATTAGACCAGAAAAAGGAGGACAAAGTCGGGTGGTACACAGAAACCTCCTGCTGCCCTGCGACAGTTTACCTGTAGAAAATCTGGGCACAAAAGATTGCCGAACACAAAAAAGAAAACACAGTGCTAAGAGCAGGAAAGAGTCAGAACAACAACACAACGCAGACTCAGACAGTGATGATGATGAGGGATATGAACTGTGCTGCAAATTTCCACCCTGTTCTGAACAAAGTGTAAAGCCCATTACGCTGAATCCCGAGGCAGAACCATTTCAACCAGCAATAATGAATGATGACTTACCCGAATACCTACCTGATTCCGGGGAAGAAGCGAATCCAGACGTCACTGAGGCTGAAGAGGAGAATGTTCCACAGGAGGACAGCATTTCTGAAGAGGAGGATCAAGATTCTGTGAGTGAACTGGAGGTGCCACAGTCATCCACTTACCCACAAAGACAGAGACATCAACCAAAGATGTTGATTTACAATGAACTGGGAGAACCGACAGTGGTACGGAGAAATCTAGATCTAAAGGATATCAACTTCCAGCCTGCCTATGGTCAGAATCTGTGGAGACCGTGGACTTTAATAAACAACAGGATAGTAAACTAAAGACAATCAAGTAACACAGAAGGAAAAAAAGGATAGAAAGAGGAAATAAAAAGAATACAAACCTGTGACTTGAGACCTGTGACCTGTAAAGTAAACAGAAAAAGAAAAAGGTAACGAGACTAAGTGAATAAGTGGCCGATTATTATGGAGTCTGATTACATGGTAAGACTCATCTAATTAAGATGTAACTGTTTACACATTGACACTGCTGGTAGGAAAAATCAGATAAATGGTGACGTGCAGTGGTTAGAAAATGTAGCAATTAGTTACTGACCCTTTTGTTCTAGAAAATAAGCCATGGCAAAGAGGGGATGACTGATTTTAT
The DNA here is from genome assembly GCF_012432095.1 of Onychostoma macrolepis. Taxonomy (NCBI): domain Eukaryota; kingdom Metazoa; phylum Chordata; class Actinopteri; order Cypriniformes; family Cyprinidae; genus Onychostoma; species Onychostoma macrolepis. The sequence continues at coordinate 25,382,148 of NC_081176.1, read as the reverse complement.
GCACTGAGTAAAGCCAACTGAAAACCTACCTTTTGTCTTGCAGCCATGAATGGGTCAGCCTGGAAGCAACTGTTCTAAAGTTGTGGTAAAATGTGAAGGAACATTTTTTTTTATTAGTGGGGGAGGGTGTAGTCATATAGATTAAAATACTCTTGTTATTTATATGTTATGGTTATTATGTATTGTTGGTTACCATTTATTAGATGTTTATGTTGATATCACTTAAACCTGCGAATACTGGCGGGTGACGCTAGGGGGTAGTGGTGAGCCGCAGCGCGTTTCACTTGTTGACCAGAAGAAGTCACACTGCCAGCTATTTCAACACTGTGATACAGAAAGTAATCTAATTGTTGTCTCTGTTGAATTTGCAGGTAAGAGAAGTGATGTGACATCATAACTAGTGTTTAATTAAAGTCGATGAGTTAGTTTGATGCTTTTGTGTTATGGAATTAATAAGAATGACCGCGTCCGCGCACCCGCGGCGGGAGTGCGGCCTGTTCGCCCGCGGCTCTGGATATGTTCGCCCGCGCTGCTTAGGCGGATGTCGCGCGGGAGATCGCGGCTTGTAAATGAGAATGTTTGAATGAGAATGTTTGAATGAGATTGTTTCAATGCAATGCTTTAGTAAAGAGAGTTTATAGTTATAACGTTAAATAGTGCTTGCAGAGTTAGTAATTGTCAATTGAGCTTTATAAGCGTAGTACTGAAAGGTTAATGTCATGTTTATTAGGTGGAATGCACTGTTTTAATTTTCTGAGACTATGCTTCATAATAGATAGATGTGTAATGAGTATTGAAAGAGAGCGTTTCACTTGTTGACCAGAAGAAGTCACACTGCCAGCTATTTCAACACTGTGATACAGAAAGTAATCTAATTGTTGTCTCTGTTGAATTTGCAGACTTTACAGTGTGTGACAGAAATAAAAACTATATGTGCCACCAGAAAACAGCCTCTTCTGATGTGTGCAACATATTCATGGCGAGCCAGCCAGGAGGACTGCTGATTGGATGTGAGAGAGACAGTTCCTCCCTGAGACGAACCTAGAAGTAACAGAAGATTAATCAATACAGAGAATAAAGAACATTTAATAAAGACTGAATTCAAGCCAAGAAAAAAAATGGAACAGCTTCAGGACTGTGTTAGTTCCAAGTTTCTGATGCTAGAGAAACCCGAACTGATAAAAGTCTGCCTCCATCTAAAGTGTAGCGAGCCAGCGGGTGAAGGTTTCTCAGGCCAGACGAGGCGAGTGCTGATAAGGCTGGCAGAGGGAACTTTGGATGAAATTGAGGAAAGTCTAGAAGAGGAACAGTATGCAGAGAGCCTTAATGAACTTCTGCGTTTCATCGAGTCCCTTAAGAAACCAGCTGAGCCCGAAGTGTCACCAGTAACCCTGTCCGAGATAGAGAAGTTAAGAAAAGAGTATGCGGAACTACAACAGACACATGCAAATGCTCGTCGCACATTAGAGGAACAGATCGGGCTACTTGAAGAAAAACGTCAGAGAGGAAAAGATAGTGTGAAAGAGCAAGTCAGACGGCACGATTCGATTCCTGAAGTTACTATGAGGAGGGAATTCCGAGTCTTTGGACAAATTGGGGAGGCTGGCCAAAAGGAAAAATTGTCGTACACTAGCCTCAACAACCAGATCGAATCAGGAGTGAGAAAGGGGTATGCTGAGGCAGAAATCATTGAAGCAGTTATCAGAGCAGTGAGTCCTGGCATTCCCCTCAGGGAACTCCTTGAAATAAAGCGAGACCTCACACTTTCCACATTGAAGACCATCCTCAGGGGACATTATAAAATAGATTCTTCATCAGATCTACTGCACAGGCTCATGAACATCTCACAAGAACCCAAGGAGTCTGCTCAAAGTTTTCTCTTCCGAGCCATCGAACTGAGGGAGAAACTGCTGTGGACATCTGGGGATGAGCAGGATGGAGAACAGTTTAGCCCTGAGCTCATTCAACGAAAGTTTCTTCGCTCTGTGGAGACAGGCCTCCTGAATGATGCAGTTAAGTTTCAAGTCAAACCATACCTCAGTGATTCTAAAGTGGCAGATGAAGTGCTGATTGAGAAAATTGGTGAAGCCGCTAATCTGGAATTAGAGAGACAAACAAAGTTAAAGAAAGCAGCGACTCTAAAACCTCTCAGACTAGGTGAAGTTCTAGCAGTAGGACACGCCTGGGACACTGAGCGACATATGAGTGGCGAGATTGAGACTCACGGCCAGAAGAAAGAGTCATTGATGAAAGATATTATCACTGGCAAAGACAAGAAGAAACCGGCTCAAAGCAAAGAGAATGACAGCAACACTACTAAAGCGATTGAAGACCTCAGAGCCAACGTCATGGAAATGACAAAAGTGTTCAGAGAGACAATGGAAGCGACCAGATCACAGTTTCATCCACCTGTGACTCCACTACGGACTGAAAGGAGGCCCAAAGGCTGCCGTTCATGCCAGGAGGCCCAAAGAGGTGAAGAGTGCAGGCACTGTTATCGCTGCGGACAAGATGGACATCTGTCACGGGGCTGTCGACAACAGAGGCCGGCATCGGGAAACGGGAGGGGACTGCTGAACTGGGCCCCACAGTAGTCCATTCTGTCTTCGGGTCCCAAGCGAGCTCAGAAGTGTTGCAGACATCCAGGCCGGTACGCAGCAAACAAGGCAGTAAAGAAAATAACACCCAACCTATTATTTATACAGATGAAATCACTCCTGTTGACGAGTCACTGTCACTTACCACGCCTGGACTTTTGAACATTATTGGAAAAAGGTGCCTGATCCACTGCTTTCTCAATGATGTTGCAGTTGAAGCCTTATGGGACACAGGAGCCCAAGCCAGTATTATCAACGCAGACTGGAGAAAACTAAACTTACCACACACCACTGTCAGATCGATTGAGGAGCTCTTAGGGCCAGGAACACTGACTGGATTGGCTGCCAATCACACAGAGATCCCTTTTGATGGCTGGGTGGAAGTGAGCTTTCGATTGAGTGATGATACAGGCACAGAAGGTACCCTGCAAGTACCCATGCTCGTGGCAAGTGATTCTACTGTTGCAGAAAACCCTATCATCGGTTACAATATCATTGAGGAGATAATTGGCAGGTGGGAGAAACTGGGGCCACGATCCAGTACTGTCGGTCGGGTAAGCAAAGCTTTCTCGATATCAATAAATAAGGCAAGATCAATGCTAAGACTGTTGAAGACTGTGAATTCAAATGTGACTGTTGGAACAGTGCGAGTGGGTAGACAAAAGATCAGGCTCAACGCAGGGCAAATCACCACTGTCTATGCGCGAGCACACATTGAGGGGCGATTTCCAGAACAAAGCCTGTTATTTTCTCCAAGTGAACCATCACCACTACCTGAGGGTCTGGTAATGCAAGAAGGCGTAGTCAAAGTCGGTGCAGAAAAGACAGTGAAAGTGCCAATTGCCATCGCTAATACAGCCAAACACCCAGTCATACTTACACCACGACTCATACTAGGTCACCTGGAAGTGATAAAAACAACTTACCCAGCAACAACAGACTCTTTGATAGAACAGCCAACATCTATGGTACAGACATGCGGGGTGAGTGTTACATCACATCAATCAAAGAAACCAAGTCATTGGGATCCCCCAATAAAACTTGAACACTTAACAGAGTCACAGCAACAGATTGTACGACAACTGTTAAAGGAAGAGTGCAATGCTTTTGCTTTTGATGATAATGATGTTGGTTACATCCCTTCACTTAACATGCATATCACACTCCATGACAAAACACCTGTGCAAAAGACTTATATCTCCGTGCCTAAGCCACTTTTACAGGAGGTGAAGGAGTACCTTGAAGATCTGCTGAACAGAGGGTGGATAAGCAAGTCAAGATCCCCTTACTCCTCCCCAGTGGTATGTGTGAGGAAAAAGGATGGAAGTTTGAGACTTTGCTGCGATTATCGTGAGTTAAATCGTAAGTCTGTACCAGACAGGCACCCCATTCCCAGGATCCAGGATATGTTGGACTCCCTGAGCGGCAGTTCTTGGTTTTCGGTCTTGGACCAAGGGAAGGCCTATCACCAAGGATTCCTTGATGCAGAGAGCCAACACTTAACAGCCTTTATAACACCCTGGGGACTATTTCAGTGGAACAGGATTCCATTTGGCCTTAGCTCAGCTCCAGCCGAGTTCCAGAGGAACATGGAAGCTTGTCTGGAGGATCTGCGAGATGTTATCTGTCAGCCTTACCTGGATGATAACCTGGTTCATAGTACCTCTTTCGATGATCATGTGAACCATGTTCGCATAGTCCTCCAAAGATATCAGAAACATGGAGTCAAACTCAGCCCACAGAAGTGTGAACTGTTTCAAAGGAAAGTGCGTTTCTTGGGCCGCATTGTGTCTGAGGATGGATATTCCATGGATCCAGCCGAAATAGCCCCGGTACAGGCCCTGAAGCTCCGAACACCAGCTACAGTCGGAGATCTGAGGAAAATGATGGGATTCCTCTCCTATTATAGAACATACATACCCAATTTCTCTCGCCTGGCAAGACCTCTCTATCAACTGATCGTCGCACCACCACAAAGCACATTACCTGCTGAGACAAGGGGTAAGAAAAAAAGAGTCAGTACCAAGTCAAAAGGGCAGGCACCCCCCAACACACCCATAACTTGGACACAGACTCATCAAGAGGCATTGAACACACTGATTGACCACTTAATAGAGCCACCAGTCCTTGCCTATCCTGACCTGACTTTACCGTTTGTCCTCCATTGTGATGCGTCACAGGACGGTTTGGGGGCAGTCCTGTATCAAAAACAAAAAGGAAAGATGTCAGTGATTGCATATGGGTCAAGGACACTCACACCACCTGAGAAAAACTACCACATGCATTCAGGAAAACTAGAATTCCTTGCTCTAAAGTGGGCCATTTGTGAACGCTTTAGGGATTATTTGTTCCATGCTCCACATTTCGAAGTGTACACAGACAATAATCCCTTAACGTACATTCTGACAACAGCCAAACTCAATGCAACAGGGCACCGTTGGGTCGCAGAGCTGGCAGATTTTAATTTCACCATCAAATACCGGCCAGGGAAATGCAATGCAGATGCAGATGGCTTGTCGAGGATGCCGCTGGACATTGACCAGTACATGAAACTGTGCACAGAGGAGATAAACCAAGATGTGATAAGTGCTACAGTGCAGGGAGTGATGTTAACTTTCAAGGATGCTCCTCTGTGGACAAGTGGAATTCACTTACAAGCTGTACACCTGGTGGAAGACAACATCTCACTGCCCACTAATCTGTGTCTGTCACAGGAGCAGATAAAACAATCTCAAGAGAAAGACCCAGTTATCAACCGTGTCCTGGAGTACAAAAAGAATAACAGCCGTCCATTCGGCCGTGCTCTTAAAAAAGAATCTCAGGATGCCAGACTTCTGTTGAAACAGTGGACACGACTGCACTTGAGCGATGACGGAGTCTTGTACAGAAAAGCAGGAAAGAGAAACCAACTTATTCTACCAAAAGAACATCATCAAACCGTTTACAGAGAGTTGCATCAAGAGATGGGGCATCTCGGAACAGAGAGGACTCTAAGTTTAATACGTGAGAGATTCTATTGGCCTCATATGCAAAAAGAGACAGAGCACTTTGTGACGCGTGTGTGTGAGTGCCTGAAAAGGAAAAAACCTCATAAAACAACCAAAGCCCCATTGATGACAATTCAAACTACATACCCTTTCCAGCTTGTGTCCATTGACTTTCTTCATCTTGAGAAGTGTAAAAATGGTTACGAGTACATACTTGTAGTGATGGACCATTTCACACGTTTTGCCCAGGCTTACGCCACAAGAAATAAGTCTGCAAAAACTGTGGTTCAACATGTCTTTGGTGATTTTGCCCTCAAGTTTGGCTTCCCTGAAAAAATCCACCACGACATGGGAAGAGAGTTTGAGAATCACCTGATGGATCAGTTGCAGAAGGTTAGTGGTGTACGTGGGTCTCACACAACTCCGTATCACCCAATGGGCAACGGGCAAGTTGAAAGGTTCAACAGGACGCTCTTGTCCATGCTCAGGACACTGAGTGATCCTAAGAAGGCTGACTGGAAGAACTCACTGTCCAAAGTGGTCCATGCATACAACTGCACCCGCTCTGAAGCAACTGGGTTCTCCATATTACCTACTATTCGGACGTTCACCCGGCTCCCCATCGATCTCATGTTCAACCTGCAGGCAAATGAGAAACAGCAGGGTTATGCAGATTATGTTGCAAACTGGCAAACGCGGATACAGGAAGCCTATGAAATTGCATCAAAGACTGCAAAAAGAGGCCTTGAGGGAAAAAATACTATGACAAGAAAGTCCATGGTGTTGAGCTTTGGCCTGGCAACAGAGTCCTACTCAGGAATCTAAGTGAAAGAGGAGGGCCAGGTAAACTGCGCTCACACTGGGAAGATTGTGTGTATGTGGTGATAAGTAGGAAAAGTCCTGATGGTCCAGTGTACGAGATTAGACCAGAAAAAGGAGGACAAAGTCGGGTGGTACACAGAAACCTCCTGCTGCCCTGCGACAGTTTACCTGTAGAAAATCTGGGCACAAAAGATTGCCGAACACAAAAAAGAAAACACAGTGCTAAGAGCAGGAAAGAGTCAGAACAACAACACAACGCAGACTCAGACAGTGATGATGATGAGGGATATGAACTGTGCTGCAAATTTCCACCCTGTTCTGAACAAAGTGTAAAGCCCATTACGCTGAATCCCGAGGCAGAACCATTTCAACCAGCAATAATGAATGATGACTTACCCGAATACCTACCTGATTCCGGGGAAGAAGCGAATCCAGACGTCACTGAGGCTGAAGAGGAGAATGTTCCACAGGAGGACAGCATTTCTGAAGAGGAGGATCAAGATTCTGTGAGTGAACTGGAGGTGCCACAGTCATCCACTTACCCACAAAGACAGAGACATCAACCAAAGATGTTGATTTACAATGAACTGGGAGAACCGACAGTGGTACGGAGAAATCTAGATCTAAAGGATATCAACTTCCAGCCTGCCTATGGTCAGAATCTGTGGAGACCGTGGACTTTAATAAACAACAGGATAGTAAACTAAAGACAATCAAGTAACACAGAAGGAAAAAAAGGATAGAAAGAGGAAATAAAAAGAATACAAACCTGTGACTTGAGACCTGTGACCTGTAAAGTAAACAGAAAAAGAAAAAGGTAACGAGACTAAGTGAATAAGTGGCCGATTATTATGGAGTCTGATTACATGGTAAGACTCATCTAATTAAGATGTAACTGTTTACACATTGACACTGCTGGTAGGAAAAATCAGATAAATGGTGACGTGCAGTGGTTAGAAAATGTAGCAATTAGTTACTGACCCTTTTGTTCTAGAAAATAAGCCATGGCAAAGAGGGGATGACTGATTTTATGCACTGAGTAAAGCCAACTGAAAACCTACCTTTTGTCTTGCAGCCATGAATGGGTCAGCCTGGAAGCAACTGTTCTAAAGTTGTGGTAAAATGTGAAGGAACATTTTTTTTTATTAGTGGGGGAGGGTGTAGTCATATAGATTAAAATACTCTTGTTATTTATATGTTATGGTTATTATGTATTGTTGGTTACCATTTATTAGATGTTTATGTTGATATCACTTAAACCTGCGAATACTGGCGGGTGACGCTAGGGGGTAGTGGTGAGCCGCAGCGCGTTTCACTTGTTGACCAGAAGAAGTCACACTGCCAGCTATTTCAACACTGTGATACAGAAAGTAATCTAATTGTTGTCTCTGTTGAATTTGCAGGTAAGAGAAGTGATGTGACATCATAACTAGTGTTTAATTAAAGTCGATGAGTTAGTTTGATGCTTTTGTGTTATGGAATTAATAAGAATGACCGCGTCCGCGCACCCGCGGCGGGAGTGCGGCCTGTTCGCCCGCGGCTCTGGATATGTTCGCCCGCGCTGCTTAGGCGGATGTCGCGCGGAGATCGCGGCTTGTAAATGAGAATGTTTGAATGAGAATGTTTGAATGAGATTGTTTCAATGCAATGCTTTAGTAAAGAGAGTTTATAGTTATAACGTTAAATAGTGCTTGCAGAGTTAGTAATTGTCAATTGAGCTTTATAAGCGTAGTACTGAAAGGTTAATGTCATGTTTATTAGGTGGAATGCACTGTTTTAATTTTCTGAGACTATGCTTCATAATAGATAGATGTGTAATGAGTATTGAAAGAGAGCGTTTTCACTTGTTGACCAGAAGAAGTCACACTGCCAGCTATTTCAACACTGTGATACAGAAAGTAATCTAATTGTTGTCTCTGTTGAATTTGCAGACTTTACAGTGTGTGACAGAAATAAAAACTATATGTGCCACCAGAAAACAGCCTCTTCTGATGTGTGCAACAAATACGTTATTGTAGGAGGGCAGCAGTGGAATCACTCAAAACAGGATGAGATGAAGTTGTTTTTAATTATGAATGCATCATTGTGCGTTGGATGAGTTAGGTTAAACGTAAATTTTGCAAGAAATCCACTGTCATTCACTGATGTTTGTGACATAGCTGCAGGTGGAAAATTTATAAACAATTTTGCAGTGTGCCATTTTCATGAATCTTTCTTCTAGAGCATGTTTGATTTAGTTTACCCCAAAGTGTTAATTAATACATTAACTAACATGCAGGAACTAACATGTAATTAAGGTGGTGTTATTCATGAGGTAATTTATATGACTCATGTCGTAGTTAAGTTAGTTCTTCATTAGTTCTTGATTAATACATGTCTTAACTCTTCATTAGTTCATAGTCAAGTAATTATTAATTAAGGTATTAGTACATGATAATTCATGTACTGTTATTGTAAAGTGTTACCAATTTAATGAAATGGAGTGATGTGATCAGGGCAGATTTGGCTTTGACTTCCTCTGCTTGATGTGGGAAGGTTTTTTTTGTCTTCCTGTCTTTGCTTCAGAGCTGATGTAGATTCATCTTCAGAGTTGTTTGGAGGGAAACAGATTTTATTCTGAAGTGTCTTAATCCACGACAACAACATGAAGGTCATTCAGCTTCAGCTCTGTGAGTTTTTACATGATATACATGCTTTGTAACTTAATTCAAATTCGAAATAGTTTTATGCTATGCATGGCACAGGGGGTTATTTATTTATTTATTTATTTATTTATTTTAGATGTATTAATCTGTTGTCAAGCTGCAGTGTCAGATCTACTGACTGATTCGGGATCAAATGTGACCATAAACTGTGATCTTGATGAAAATGAGGTTTACTGGATTTTACTGAAAACAGCAGATCCTCCAACAGTGATTCTACGATCGTTCTCAAAACCAATACCACCTTTTTACACAAATGATACATCCAGAAAAAAATATTCAGTTCAGTTTAAACATCGTCTGGTTATTAATAATGTGACTGCTGATGAATTAGGAGTTTATTACTGTATGAACACACGCACACCTCCAAAACTCAGCAACAGCACCAGAATATACTTCAATGGTGAGTTCATTTGTTCATTCAGTGATCAAGATATATCAATGATCACTGCTTACATACACACTAGTCATTAACTACTCACATTTTTTTAAATATTCATGAAAAACAATTATATTTACAAATTTCATAATATATTATAATTGTCTAAAGTGCTACAAATCTGTAGCCAGTAATTTTATTTTTTACAGTAACAGACTGTGGACACTTTTATTACAGAATCAACTCAACTAACTGCTGTAACTGAGTGTCCCAATCATACAGTGATTGATTATACTGATCAGACACATCGGAAGATTATTATCATCATATCTGCTCTGATGAACGGACTTCTGATCATTGTACTGATTGGTGAGTTAATTTTCAGCCATCTGTAAAAATATTTGTATCATGAATTTCTTTTTTGGCTTTTGACTACATCATTATGGTAAACAACTGTTACTGAATCAAATAAACTGTTCCATTTCTAGGACTATTAAATGTTTTTGTTGGAAACAGAAGGTCAGCTGATCTACAGCAGACACAAGTTACAGAACAGCATCAGGACTATTTACACTTAAAAAACTGTGAATCCATTCTTATTACAAAAATTTATTTCTGTCTTGATAATTATTGAGGATTCTTGCTGACCCGTGGAATGGCTTTCTATATAATTTTATTTTGGTTCATTTTTGTTTGATTGCAGCTAAAAATGATAATACTGATTTTCAGTAAGCCACAGACTTTTCCAAACTGTGTAAAAATATTCAGTCCAACCAATCCAGCAGCACTTCTACTGCTCTAAACCTGCTGAAGATATTAACACATGACTGTTTTTATATTCATTTTGTTTACTTTTTCTTCATGTTTAACTCAGATCAGGGGTTTTGAAAAAACTGGCATTCATGGGAAAGTTCCAAAAAAAAAAAAAAACTTAAAAATAAAAATAACTAAATATACAAATAAGTAAAAAATAAAAAATAAAAATACTATATTTGATATTGTTCGTATTTCATTTTTCTTTCTAAAGACTGGTGGTCATAATTATTTTATTGAACCGACGGCTTTTATATTTCTCTTTAGGATTAACATATAAAAGTACTCTAATAATGTGTAGAAAATATTGCATTGAAAATATTTACTATTAAGTGGACACTTGTTTTTGTATTGCATAAATATTGTATTAATGTTTTACACATGAAAATATATACCAATCTTTGTATTGTAGTGGGTCCTGGAGAGAATCATCATATTTTGATGTTGGTGACCTTTAAAGATTTGAAAACTCCTGCTTCAGATCAGATGTTTGTTTAGGAACTTTATCAGTATCTGCTGAAATCTGTTTATCTGTGAGTGGTTGTCGACGTGGATATTATTTTTTCTACTTTGACCTTAGAATGGAGTGTGTGTATTATTCATTATTTGTGTGAAGCCTGATCGGTTGTGTTTTCAGTGCTGTTGGACCAAGAAGAGGCTACATTTGATTAGATACAGGACTGTTTATTTTGTCGAGATGGTTTAATTGATGCCTATAAATGAAACCTGTATTTAAAAAAAAAAAAAAAAAATGTCAAATGATCATAAGATGATAAAGTCTGTTAGAGTTAAATGTTGTTGTTGTTTTTTCTCGCCCTGTTTTTAAAATGTGTTTAGTCTGTCTGCTGGGTTTTTTAAAATATGTTTTATTTTGAGAAAATATCTATGTGTATACTTAATAATTCAAATAGGATTCAGGAATAATGATAAAAAACTCACATACTTCTCCCAACTTGACATTTATGAGAAACACCCTTATTCTAAGAACACATTTCACTTGTAATAACCTGGAATTCATAATGAAGCGTTTTTCTAAATACGTTTAGTATAAAGTTGCTTCATTATTTTCATGTGTGTGTTTTTGTGTGTGTTTGAGTATGTTGCTCTTGATAATCTATGAGAAAGATATTAAGCTGGTTATCACTAACAGTCCCTCTATAATAGCTATAAACAGCATTTTACTTTATTTAATATAATGTTGAAATTATTTTATTGATGTCAATATTGAAGAATTTGGAATTTATGACCGTATGAACACAGACAAACCTTGAGCACTATTTATAGATTCGTTGTAAATAAATAATGATTAAATATATATGTGACCCTGGACCACAAAACCAGTCTTAAGTCGCTGGGGTATATTTGTAGCGATAGCCAAAAATACACTGTATGGGTCAAAATTTTTATTTTATGCCAAAAATCATTAGGATATTAAGCAATAAGATCATGTTCCATGAAGATATTTTGTAAATTTCTTACCATAAATATATCAAAACTTCATTTTTGATTAGTAATATGCATTGCTAAGAACTTCATTTAGACAACTTTAAAGGCGATTTTCTCAATATTTTGATTTTTTTTGCACCCTCAGATTCCAGATTTTCAAATAGTTGTATCTCAGCCAAATATTTTCCTATTCTAACAAACCATACATCAATGGAAAGCTTATTTATTCAGCTTTCAGATTACGTATAAATCTAAATTTCGAAAAATTGACACTTAAGACTGGTTTTGTGGCCCACGGTCACACACACACACACACACACATATATATATAAATACTACACAGTAACTAAACTCAGCTGCTGAAGTGCTAAACCAAAACCAGACACATGTTCCACTGGCTTTGACACTTGACAACCGACGACTCTCACCTTTGTCTAGAGTGGAGGTTTAACTGTGAAACGAGTGCAGTGTTAATGCCTTTATTTTAATAAAGTTCTCACAGTCTTAACCACCAATGGAAAAAGAGCAGCAGTGCAGTATGTCTGCTAAAAATCTCCTTTACTGTTCTACTGAAGAAGAAAAAAAAAAAGCCACCTACATCTTGGATGACCCGAGGGTGAATAAATTAACAGCAAACTTTCATTTGTGAGTGAACTAGGCCTTTAATATTTTCTTTAACTGATGTATAATTATGGTAAAGTTTTATTTCATTTTTTTTTTTTTTAACATAAATTTGTTAAAATACCCCATGTTTATTGTTAGTCCTTGGATAGTTCACCCAAAAATGAAAATTCTGTCATTAATTATACTCACCAAAATGGTGCTATACGGTGACACGGAGGAGACAAAATGATTGAATAAAGTTGTTATTTTTGTTTTATTTGCACACAAAACGTATTCTTGTAGCTTCGTAAAATTACCAGGTAGAAAATTACAATTGAACCCCTGATGTCACATGAACCATTTTAACGATGTCCTTACAAACATTTCTGAGCCTTGATCATGTAAGGATCCTTGCTGTCTATGGAGGGTCAGAGAGCTCTCTTTATTCTTCAAAAATATCTTAATTTGTGTTCTGAAGATGAACGAAGGTCTTACAGGTTTGGAACGACATGAGGGTGAGTTTTCATTTTTGGGTAAACTATCCCTTTAATGTCACCATGATTAGTTCAAAATCATTGAACTAGTCGTAAATTTAATTATTTTAATTATTAACACAAATAAAATAATAACTAAGTTGGTAGCCTGTAGTTTACTATACACTCACTTTCTGATTGTCTCACAACAAAGATATTCAAGTATGCAAATACTGTTTAGGTTTGTGTTTTGTTTCATTATTCATCTTGATTTCTCAAAATAATTAGTTTGTGTGCTTTTCCTGTGCATGCAGGCACAGACTGCTGCACACTCGCATGAATACACATGAGTGCAATGACTGAAGGTTTTTGCTGGACAATAGATTACATTTGCAGTTCGCATAAGATCACACGGCTTTAGAACAACATCAGTTTGACTAATTATTTACTGAATTCACACTTTCCCATAAACAGGTTGTGAAGAGTAAATAAACTACAAACTACGAGAGAGAGTTATTGAGGTCGTGGATCGTTTAGTGTCTACAATGTGTTCGAACTTGACTTCCTCTTCTTCATGTGTATTTCTTTCTTGTCTTCTCCTGCAGTGACTTCTTCACACATTGTGGAGGGAAACAGATTTTATATTGAAGTGATCAAGAAACAACATGAAGATCATTCAGCTTCAGCTCTGTGAGTTTACATATTATGACTATTTTTAATATATATTCTTTGCAGACTTGAAATTGTTATTTATTGATTTATTTTCTCATTTTTCACACAGTGGTATTAATGTATTGTCAAGCTGCAGTAGCAGATCTACTGACTGATTTGGGATCAAATGTGACCATAAACTGTGATCTTGATGAAAATGATGTTTATTGGATTTTACTGAAGACAGCAGATCCTCCAACAGTGATTCTACGATCATTCCCAACACCAAAATCACCTTTTTATCATAATAAATCATTCAGAAAGAAATATTCAGTGCAGTTTAAACATCGTCTGGTTATTAATAATGTGACTGCTGATGAATTAGGAGTTTATTACTGTATGAACACACGCGCACCTCCAAAACTCAGCAACAGCACCAGAATATACTTCAATGGTGAGTTTATTTATTCCTGTAATAACTGAAACTGTCTGATAATCAGTGTGATTACATGTTATTTGTTATTTATAGAGAAACATAAGGCGTCTCATTGGTCACTCCACATAGAGATAAATAAGTGATCAATATTTAATTCAGTTTTATAAACCTGCATCTTTGTCATTGTGCTCCAGTAAAGTCTGACAGTAACAGATCGTGAACATGTTCTTTACAGAAGCAGCTCAACTGTGTCACAATCATACAGTGCTGGAGTTTATTTATCAGAATCAAACACAATATCAGATTATTATTATCATATCTGGTCTGATGAACGGACTTCTGCTCATTCTGCTGATCCGTGAGTTATTCTTAAATTAAATGAGCAAATTAAATAAACACTAGCGGTGCTGTCTGTGAAAATATCAATATGATGCTCTTCTGCAGTAAATAGATGAAGATGTTTTTCATTACTTAGTCTTTTGATTAGTTTGGTATGTTTGTGTTTCCATATATTGTTACAATTAAAAAATAATGATTCTGAATTCTCTGTTTCTTTCTTAGTTTCTGCTTTTGGAAAAACAGAACGGCTGGAAAAACACATTCATGCTGATCTGCAGACAAACGTTACATATCAGCTTCAAGACACAAAACTATTACAAGCACAATAAGGTAAATATATGAAACCATTTAAAATAGTAAAATCGTTACTAAAAATCTTTATTATTATTTTATAAAGGTTTTAATTTCTGTAAGTATACAACAAAATATAGTAGAGTTTTTATTTTCATTTTTATTTTTTTGGGATTAATTTTAGTTAATTGCAGCTGAACTGCTAATTGTTTTCTTCATTACTCTTTCAGTGCGCCGAGGGGACTTTTCAATAAAAATAGTCATCAAGTCAACAGCATCTGTGTATGATTATATAACATGTTCTTGGATATGATGTGGATTTTCCTGAAGAATAAATAGTTTTACAAAATCAAGAGTATCGGGGAAAACTGGGGCTAGTTGAAACACTTTTCTAGTAAAAAATATTATTTAGTACATTGTTTAGAAATAAAACTTGATGACTTGCATACAAAAACTATAAAACGAAATATTGAATATCTGAATATAATTGTATAATAATATAAATATTATTGTGAGACTAATTGGTAAATATTACTTTAGTTAACAAGTCTGATGTAATTTTTTTTTTTTTTTTTGATCAAGTTCATTTGCATTTAGCCTTTAAAATGTTTCTGTAAGTAACAATAAATTAACAATAAATTAAAGTGCTAGATGTTTAATATTAATGGCTACGTCTTATTATATGTTGAATGTTGCTATTTGTTAATAAAGGGAAAAAATGCTTTTTTGTGGGAAATATTTTTATTTATTTGAAGAAAGAATGTTCTCATGCATGAAATTGTATCATAAACAGTTATTCTGAGCATCCAATATACTTCTCCTTCATATTACTTTGCATAATTTTGTGTTCAGAAGAAGAAGAAGAAGAAGAAAAATATTGTTACAGATTTAAAAAAATATTCAGGGCTCAATGCTAAGGAGTTCTTCTATCGGCCCAGTCGGGCCAATGTCTAAATGACTCATTTGTCCTGCCTCCATTTCCACTGACCCTTGCACTAAATAAACTAATATAGTTGTTTTCATTGTTTTTAATATAGGGATATGACACCAAAATTTTAGAGACCATTTAAATTTTACAAACATTATTAAAGACAAGTGAACAGTCAGTTAAAAATAAGAACAAATATACAAACTACAAGCAAAAGCACAAATAATGAAACAGAACAAAGACACAAATTAAACAATGCTTTATGTTTTTCAGTTTTGTTCAGGTGCGGAAATTGAATAAGGTCACAGATAAACTGAACTGAAGTGTTAAACCAAAACCAGAAATGTGTTGCTCTGGTTTGATCAGTTGATCGTTTGACGGCGTCTGTCACCTTTGTCTCGAGTGAAGGTTTTATAAAACATTTATACTTGTATCTCAGTTTAGAAACAGCAGCATTGCAGAATAAACACTGCCGTACTTCATGATATGATGCTGATTGTTTGTAAATATACATATTTAACAACATGTGAAGCAACTTCTTACTTGAGACTGAAGTTTATATTTCTGTGAATGTGCAACAATTAAAATAGTGTTTAAATAACCATTACATGTTTTGTGTCACATTTTCTTTCATTTATAATTCTAAAATAAAGTTCAATCGTATTACATATTTTTAGTCTAAAGGTAAAAAACAAGGAAAGATCCAAATGATATTCAATACAAAACATCCAATTAAACAGCTTTTGAATATTAATGTCCACTGTTTTCTTTGAGTTCAGTTTATTATTATTATTATTATTTTAATTTGTATCACACCTGAGACCTTTTGTAAGGACAAATTAAGGGCTGCTTTACGAAGGATGCTTTTTTATTTTTTTTTTAAGTTCACTAGTGTGTGAAAGATTAATAAATGAAGTTTTTAATAATAATAATAATAAAGTTCACTAATGCTCTAGTCTCAATGAGGCTGTTTATAAATTATAGATGGATATAAAAATAGATGATAAAAATTATTTATTTGGGGCAGAAGAGCGAGTGAGTATCTGGTTTGATGTGAAAACACTGTCTTGTCATTGGTTTTGTTTGTGGTCAATGTAAGAATATGAAAATAATGCAGAAATTCCAGCTACATCCTCTTTCATGCAGATCCCAAACATGCAGCCTTGTCATGAATCCCCCTTTCAGACATTACTGCTGAGCAAACAAGGGTTGTGTGTTGCTCGTTTCTTTTCATTCAGTTATCATGTTATGCTAATGCTAATATCTGCCTTCAGTTTAACTTATTATTCATCCAAGAAATAACATGAACGCAAGCCTTTTGTATTGTATGTATTACAGCATTGTATTGTGTTTTTGTATTATATAGGCTGATATGGACAGTGTGTGTGTGTGTGTGTGTGTGTGTGTGTGTGTGTGTGTGTGTGTGTGTGTGTGTGTGTGTGTGTGTGTTTGTGTGTGTTTGTTTGTTTGTGTGTGTGTGTGTGTGTGTTTGTTTCAGCTATACCCTACATTATGGGGACAAAATGTCCCCACAAAGATGGCAATATCCAAAATCTGTTGTTCGTCCTCATGAGGAAACAAGCTTCCTGCTTTATGTAGGCTGTATGTGATATTCTTCTACATCTAAATTAGGTAAATACCTAGAGATACTGTCAGTTTGTGAATAGAGCTCTGTGTCTGTCAGTCTCGGGTCTGGTCTCTCGTCTCTGAGTGTTGTTGTTCAGTGAAAAATCAAAAAGTGATTTTACAAGAAGTATATGGTTTATTTGGATCTAAAGTGCTGCTCAAAATTTATTTGATTTCTCTGCATTTTAACACGTTTGGATAACAATTAGTCTAGTTTATAAACCTCAACCTTTTTTGTGTGTGAGATGAATATTATTTTAAAATACAGTAGCCTATACTCAAAACGGTTATGACAAAGCTACAAACCCTCTTTCACTTTTGTTAATATCAGTGTTTTTTATTGATGCTTTGTATAAATGTATAGCCTACTACTGACACAAGGAGCAATATTCAGCACAGCAGCTGCTTCTGCTCGTTTGATATTGATTAATAAACTCTGCATATGGATGCTGCTTATTTTCATTACACTGACAGATCAAATGACTGTAAACACAGTTAACGTGATATTTTTGGACACTTGAAAATCTATTCTGTTTGTATCGGTGCTCCTCTGCTGCTCTCTGCAGGTCATTCATGATAAACAAATAGATTAACTATGATATAATAACCAAGTCAACCAACATTTCCTTGATCATCCAGAATTACGAGAAAGATAATAGTCAGTGACTAAGTCGAGTCCACCAGCTAAACGAAGACCGTACCAGTATAAAAATAATTAAAAAGGCTCGGTCAACTTGTTAGTCTAGTCTTTTTCAGCAGGTTCCTACTATAGACAACTATTCTGTCAGATTATGATCATGTTAATCATTATTTCACATTTGTTTATACAGGAAATGCCTTTTGAGCACGAGCTGAGTCTTTTGTATTGTGTGTGTTTTTGTCGTGTGCTATCATGTGTTCAGATTGTTTTTGGAGTCTGTTCTCATCAGGCTGGTTCTTAACCACAGATTCAGTTTTCAGAGCTGGAACCTGATGGCATTATATGATGTTTTATTTTTACTGTAAGGAGTGGTGTTGACAAGAATAAATGATTACTCTGTCTCCTATTTCGCCTTTCCCTTATATAATGGTCAGATTTGTCTGTAAGCATATTGTAAACTAAGTCTCACCCAACACAATGTTTTTTTTTTTGTTTTTTTTGTTTTTTTAAATTATACAATTTTAACTTGTGATAAAATCTTTGTGGATTTTATCCTTGTGGTTTGTAGATTATAGCCTATATGCAGCCATTGAGTACTACAGCCATATATCGACTTGATATTTTTAATAATTTGATATTTCTATACCATCATGTGCCAAAATCACCAAACGTTTAGGCTTTGACTATTTGGAACTTACTATACTGAAGTAAAATAAATATTAAATATAACATAAAAATAAGCATTTTACATAAAATATGGTACTTTTAGAGGTAAATACATTTTTTAAAACACCAAAAATCACAATAAAATGCATAAATTGATCATTTTATTTTATCAAAGTCAGTGATATGACATTTATTATTATTATTATTATTTTAATTTGTATCACACCTGAGACCTTTTGTAAGGACAAATTAAGGGCTGCTTTACGAAGGATGCCTGAGGTATTTTTTTTTTTTTTTTTTTTTTAAGTTCACTAGTGTGTGAAAGATTAATAAATGAAGTTTTTAATAATAATAATAATAAAGTTCACTAATGCTCTAGTCTCAATGAGGCTGTTTATAAATTATAGATGGATATAAAGATAGATAATAAAAATGATTTATTTGGGGCAGAAGAGCGAGTGAGTATCTGGTTTGATGTGAAAACACTGTCTTGTCATTGGTTTTGTTTGTGGTCAATGTAAGAATATGAAAATAATGCAGAAATTCCAGCTACATCCTCTTTCATGCAGATCCCAAACATGCAGCCTTGTCATGAATCCCCCTTTCAGACATTACTGTTGAGCAAACAAGGGTTGTGTGTTGCTTGTTTCTTTTCATTCAGTTATCTCAAGAAACTGTAATGTCAACAATGTCTCGTAAGCAATCCCAGTGCTCTGTGTTTGGATGTAAGAACATAAGAGTCTTCGTTTTCTCCCAACATCTGAGCCACTGAGGACGCAGTGGATTACTTTTCATTTTGAAGGCACCTTAAGTCCAGGTGAAATGTGCAAAACTTGAGCTGATATGTTCACTTTTTTCGTAAAAGCATGAAACTTGGTACACTTGCATAGTTTGCGGCCCTGAACATTTTCAGAGATGGAGCCATCACAAAAAAACACCTCGTGGTGGCCATGGCGACCATTTTACTTTCCACCATAATCAAATTATGTATTTTGTCCTGATCCAAACATGATAAACACAGAAAAGGTGATGTCTACCCTAAAGTTTTGACAGTCAAGGATTACAATGATACCATATAAAACAACACAATCTGTTCAGGTGAACAGTTATTGTAAAATCAGCAACGTGAGAAGGAAATCACAGTATCTGAGTATCACAGCATTTACAATAGTCCATATTATAAACCAGCTTAAAGAGATGGGTTTTTAATCTAGATTTAAACTGCCTCCTGAACATCGTTAGGTAGATTGTTTCAGAGTTTAGGAACTATATAGGCAAAGGATCTACTGCCCGCAGTTGATTTTGATATTCTAGGTTTTATCAAATGGCCAGAGTTTTGAGATCGTAGTGGACATGAAGGACTATAATGCAGTAAGAGCTCGCTCAAATACTGAAGTGCTAAACCATTCCAGGCTTTATATTTAGCACGATTTTAAAATGTATATGAATAATTTCAGGTTTTTCTCGTTTTGACATCTCGCGTGGTTCTGTGTGATTTGGACAACTTCAAGTTACGCCCCCTTCTTCCAGTCACGCCCCTCTCTTGCAGTCCGTGCGCTCAGTGGCGCCCCTCCAGCTGGTGGCGCTCTAGTCTAGAAACGGTACTGTCTTGTTACGTCCCTATGTGACGTTGAGTTGTCGTCTGAGTATTTTCTTGTTTTTGTGTTCTTTGCTCGAGTTTTTCCCCTGCCGCTCTCTCGTGTTCTCTCTCTTTCTCCCTTTTACTTTCACTTTCACAGGTGACGTGCGGATTGGTCGTCTTACGTGTCAATCATTCTCGGGACGAGCTGGTTGGGTGAAATGACGGAAGGGGGCTGTTCTTCCATCGCGCTCGCTGATTGACGTCCAACAGTGCCATATAAGGGAAACGCCGGTGTATTATAGAAGCCGGCTGTGAACTTGAGCTGTGATTTTTTTTCTCTTTACATTTACATTTAGCAGACGTTTTTATCCAAAGTGACTTACAAATGTGGACAATAGAAGCAAGTGTTTTTTTTTTTTTTTTTTAAACAAGTATATAGAATAGAAAAAAGAAAGCTAGTGTTAGTTTTTCAAGAAAAACTAGCAGTTAGAGAATATGCAATTGATAGAGGGTCAAGTGTGTGTATGTTTTTTTTTAATAAAAAGACAGATAGATAAAATATAATTAGTATAGAGAGTGCTAGAGTTAAAGGGTCAAATAAAGATGGAATAGATGTGTTTTTAGTCGTTTCTTGAAGATGGCTAAGGATTTAGCTGCTGGGATTGAGTTGGGCAGGTCATTCCACCAGATGGGAACAGTTAATGAAAAAGTCAGTGAAAGTGATTTTGGGCCTCTTTGGGATGGCACAATAAAGTAACGTTCACTTGCAGAATGCAAGCTTCTAGAGGCACATAGGTCTGAAGAACTGAATTTAGGTAAAGGGGTGCAGAGCCAGAGGTGGTTTTGTAGGTAAACATTAATGCCTTGAATTTTATGCGAGCAGCTATTGATAGCCAGTGAAAATTGATAAACAGAGGGGTGACGTGCGTTCGTTTCAGCTCATTAAAGATTAATATTGCAGTGGCATTTTGGATTGTGTTTTGTTTGTTTGGTTTAGTTTGTGATGTGCTTTGATTGCCATGTAAAATATCTTACTTGGCTGGCCCGAAACTCCTTATCCGTGACATTTGAAAGCCTTAAAAGAAAAGCTTTTTTAAAGATGTGTTAAAACTGGATGGAGGTAAAGGGGTAGGTAGGTTATGTCACGTGACATGATGCGCATTTAGTTTGATTTCGCTGTTTAGACACGCTGGGATTTGTGCCACTTTCTGTATTTTTTATTATTTTTTTTGGTTAGTTGAGTTACAACGTCTCGGACGTTGAAGATGTTTTCATTTTCACATTTTTCTTTATTTTAGTTTAGGATTAGACTAAAATGGGTTAGTCAGATTTCTTTTGGTTTTGTTATTTTCTTTCTTTTGGCATGATCCAGGTTCCTTTTAACCTCCCCAGTTCTCCAACCTTGTAAAACTGCTGGTGTCATCTTTTGTAAATAATTATTTTCTTTATTTTTATATACATATATTTTCTTCTTGTCTGGTATAATCGAGTGTCAGTCTTTAATAATAAAACAAGTTTGCTTGATTTTGTTTGTCTCAGGTCTTAGTTACTTTCATTCACACACGGAGTGTTAAGCTGGCAATGGTCTTATTGGTCCAATGTTCCCCTTCTCAGTCCCTAGATGCTTAACAAAAGAAGGGTCGTAACAGTATGAATAATTTTCCCCAATTTCAGAAGAATGACCGTCTTTATCTGATGTTTTTCATTTACTATTAGGAAGTGGCGCTTGTTGTCGCAACACTAAGAACCAGGATGTTTGTCATGCTGGTGCCACAAAGGAGAAGGTCCTCATGTGTTTTTACAGCATGTGTTAGACCTAAAGTTATTAAACAATAATTATTTGTGAAACCCAACTGAAGCCCTCACTACTCAGGTGTTACCTCGTCACTCCTCAGACACTAGGAATCTGGACCATTATTTAAAGTAGAAAAACTGATTTTCAGGTCAGATCACATAGTTCACACAGAGTAACTAGGTTTCAAACATGGTTCATAGGAATATCAGCACATATGTTTGCTTGTTTTAATGTAAATGCAAAACATTTGGTTTTAGTAATAAATATGTGAATTCAGGTTGATTAGGACACATTGTCCAGTCATTTCAATGGCTAAAAGGTGTCCCAATCAACCTGAATTCACATATGATTAGAAATATCCAAACAACTTTGACACATTCAGTTTTATTTACTCAATTTACTGGGTATTGAACATAAAGAGCTTATTTACAAATGAAACACAGTGGTTCTCCTTTTCAGTATATATACCTGAGCACACTGAAGTACATTTAAATAAATATACAAATATGCAAATGTTTACTAATATAGAATTGTTAAGGCAGCAACATATTGACAGGCTTATCTGTCTATAACTTCAGCCAAAAATGTAGTAGATGGCACCACACAACAGAGAGTCAAAGGCCTACATAAACAACTCAGAAAGAGACTGTTTGTCATGATTCTGTTACCACTTCCTACTAAATTCTTATTTCATTAGCCAGCATCCAGCTACTTGTTCCTGATCTCATAATTCCTCGTTAATTATCCTCATTGGTTTCACCTGTCTCACTAACTATATAAGCCAGTCTCACTCTTACCTCTCTGCCAGATTGTCTCATCAGCTCATTGGTGAACATTCCAGTCAGTTCCTGAATCTGATCCTTGAAGCCTGTGTGAACTCGACCCTGCCTGGAATCTTTTTCTCTCTCTCTGCCTGAACCCCCATCAAGAGTCAGTAAGTTTGACTCTCTTTATCTGCTGCTCTGGAAGCTGGATTGTCAGTTCATTGTGATTCGGGATTTGGATTGTGGAATTATTGTTTTGGATTTGGGACTGGAAAAGGATAAAGGAGATTGGATTGTGTCGTCTTCGGAACTGTTTGTTCTCTACTCTGCTATTACTCCTCAGAACATCTTCGAGAACACTCTGGTAGACTGTCCTGTGTGGAACAGTGGACTACGTCTCTGCCTGTCATGTGGTAGACCAGGGTTCAATTCTCAAGCTGGTCACCTTATCCACCTCAAAAGACCACCTAAGACCCTGTCAGTTGTATTGATCCAGGTGATGCCAGTTCACTCAGTTCCTGCTTGGAAGTGCTCAACTAGCCTGCTATCTTCTAGAGCTTCCTCTGACCATCTACTCACATCACTGACCTATTGTTCACCTCATTGTCGCCACTCCTTGGCGTGGAGAAGACTTGCCAGTATCCTGAGAACCTTAACATTAAGCAAACTGAAAATAAACTTTCTAAAAACGTATCCACTTGTGTTTCTGTATTTTTTTGGGTCCACTACTAATCCCCTAACAGTGTTACTATATTAGAGCAGTTTTTACCATAAATGTTTTCAGCTTTCAGCATAAACATCACTATATATATTTTTTTTTATACTTAAGAACAATTTGATTGGCTAATGACTTAATTCAAGTAGTATACTCTCTGAAAACAAGACTCAACATCTTAATTTAGCTTCTTAAGTAAATTTATCTTGTTTTACGGACATTTGGACACTTTTACTTAAAAAAAAAACAAAAAAAAAAACAAAACAAACAAAAAAAAAAAAACCCGCATGGCAAAACATACAGTATGTTTGAAATACAAGGCCAAAGAGCACATTTTTGACTTTCTCTGAAGAATATTTTCTTAGAAGTAAGTAGGGTGTGATTACTGGAAAAACATCCTTGTTGGATAAATATTGGTTGTCCCTATCAACCAATCAGATATCAAGATTGAGTTTCAGGCTAGTGTTAGGTTAAGGCAAGCTCACAATACATTTATTTTTTCAGCTAATTCAGCACACGAGTGTTTCTAACATACTGTGAGGAAGTGACTGCAAATATGACATCTTGCTCTTTTCTAACCACCGTAACCAATCAGTAACGAATATTATATAGTATAGTATAGAAAATTGTACAAAACAAAATGTACAAAAATGTACCTGTTTCAAGATAAAAATTGCAGTGCATAAGGCAAGGATGTAACAGTATAAAACATCAGAAAGCTGTAAACATTCATACTATATAAAAGGAAAATATAAAAATAGCTATTAAAATGTTTAACATTGTAACTTATTTCTTATTTTAATATGCACATAATGTAGATAATGCAGAAATCAAAACTGCAAAATAAATTATAACTGTTTAAACACTTTTGATCTGATCCAGCATGTGCATGAACCCACACACAATCGTGGACACACTCTAGATTTACTCATCAGTAGAGGTCTAAACATTTCATCCATTGTTGTTAAGGATGTAGCACTATCTGATCACTTCTGTATTTTCTTTGATATATTGATCTCTGCTACCACTGAATCTAGATCTGTCTCTGTCAGAAGGAGATGGATTAATGAGAACACTAGTGCGCTATTTATGAAGGCTATATCTTTAACACCAAGCATTTCTGCAGACTCTGTTGATCTTCTCCTGGATTCTTTTAACTCAAAAGTTAAGAATGTTATTGATGATATTGCTCCGACAAGGGTCTGCAAGAAGACTGGCAGACAAAAATCACCATGGAGAAAATCAACAGCAGTTCAGAGTATGAAAAGAATGCAGAAAAGCTGAGTGGATGTGGCGGAAGACAAAACTTGAAATTCACTATAGCATCTATAAAGACAGCCTTCATGCTTTCAGTGTGGAACTAGCCACAGCTAGACAGACCTTCTTCTCAAACCTTATAAACAGTAACTTAAACAACACTCGCACTCGTTTTGCTACTGTGGAGAGACTGACAAACCCCCCCAAGTCAGATTCCCAGTGAAATGCTCTCCGACAGTAAATGCAATGAGTTTGCTTTTAAGACTTTTCCAAACTCCCTGAAAACTGCAGTTGTTAAGCCCCTTCTGAAAAAGCGTAATCTTGATAACACAATGTTGAACAACTATATGTAACGGGATTAGTTGATTGACAGCAGTGGTTGCCTATCAGCAATTGGCTGTTACCTGGGATGCGTCACGTCCGTTTTCCCCCTTTGTTTGCCTGTGTTGACGGTGGCTGTAGTGCAGCTTTATCTTCTGGTGCTGGTGCCCTTTTTGCGCTGCTTACGGGTGGATTCGATGGCTGTTTGCCTCTCGGGTATGTTTATTTTTGGAAGCTCGTCATATAGGGCTAGTATGGTTGTGTATGCTTAATATTTCTTTTCGTATGCTAAAGTGGGCATGGTTTCCTGTGTCCCATTGTGCTGCTGGTGGGCATGACTGTGACAGATCCGTGCCTATAAAGCGTGCTATCTGGCATGATATCCTGCTGGTAAGTGTTTAACCGCAACTATAATTGGGAGTGGGGATAATATTATGATTGGTAACGTCTCCTTTTGTGTTCGTTGTGGGATTTTCCTTCTCGTTCTATGGCGTGATATTTACTGGTGTCTTCGCGCTGTTAAAGCGCTGCTGCTTCTACAGCCGCGCAGACGCGATCATCGTTATTAATTAAAGAGGACTGCTGGTCTGATTCTTATCGTGCCGTTTTAGTGCCCTAAAACACGATGTCATGACCCAGCTTCACCAACAGCATGGGCACCAGGGAGTAGAGCGTACATTCCAGCTAGTGCGCCAGCGATGCTACTGGCCTGGTATGTCCGCAGACATTGCCCACTGGTGCCAGGAGTGTGAGCGGTGCCTGTGTGCGAAAGGTGTCCTCCCTGCCCCTGGTAGTTTTATGGGACATTTGTTGGCTGCTCGACCGAACGAAATTCTGGCCTTGGATTTCACAGTGTTAGAGCTTTCAAGGTCTGGCCTTGAGAACGTGTTAGTCATGACCGATATTTTCACAAAATATACTTTGGCAGTACCCACTAGAGACCAACGGGCAGAGACTGTAGCTCAGGTTCTTGTGGTAGAGTGGTTTTGTAGATTCAGCGTTCCGGGTCGTATCCACTCTGACCAAGGCCGGAATTTTGAATCTGTCCTCATTCAACAGCTTTGCTGTTTGTATGGAGTTGAGAAGTCACGTACTACTCCATATCACCCGGCTGGAAACGGCCTGTGCGAACGTTTCAACAGAACATTGCATGATCTGTTGCGCACTTTGCCGCTTTCCAAAAAGGGTGATTGGCCGCTCTGTCTCCCCCAGGTACTCTTTGCATACAAAACTACTCCTCATCAGGCAACCGGGGAATCCCCATATTTTTTAATGTTCGGGTAGGAGCCCAGACTTCCTGTTGATTTCTTACTGGGCAGAGGACAAGAGCCGTTGGCCGGCAGTGTTCATAGGTGGATTCTGGAGCAACAGGATCGGTTGCAAGTTGCGTTTGAGGGTGCTCGTGAACGGTTGGGTGCTGCAGCCGATCGGCGAAAGGCCCGGCATGACCTGCAGGTAAGGGAAGCACCACTGAAGGAGGGTCAGCTGGTAGACCTCCGCGAGTGTAACGTGAGAGGTAGATGTAAAATCCAGGACCTGTGGAGCTCAGTGGTGTACCAGGTCAGGAGGGCATCTAAGGAAGGTGGGGCGACATACCTTAGCTCCCACCACAGATCTGGGAAAGGTAAAGCATGTGCACCGATCTTTGTTGAAGGCTCAGATCTGTCAGGATCTGCCTACTGGGTTGTCTGATAGTCCGGTGGCTGAATCTGTATCTGTGCAGCCTCTGGAAGAGGGGTATGAATGGATTTTTTTTTTTGGTGCAAGAGACCCCACAAGTTAAAGATAGGTCGAGGCTACAGGACATGGTTCCCTCTCACCCTCAGACTTCCGGTGACCTGTGAGCTGTGGAAAAATGCAGGGTAACAGAGAGTTCTGAGGTTGAGGTGGACTTACCACCAGCTGAATTGCCTTCTAACTCCCTAGAGGTAGGTGAGGTTGTGGTGAGAAGGACTGGGAGGAGAACTGCAGGCTCAGTGAACTCAGTGTCCAGCATATCGAGTAGTACAGTTGGTACTTTGTTTCGGCCTTGGAACTGAGAGTTCCTAGGTGGGATTTTGTTTGGTTCACCATCGGGGCGACGTTGCAGAAACTGAGGGGTGGAATGTAACGGGATTAGTTGATTGACAGCAGTGGTTGTCTATCAGCAAGTAGTACCTTCTATTTAAAGACCGGTTGGCTGTTACCTGGGATGCGTCACGTCCGTTTTCCCCCTTTGTTTGCCTGTGTTGACGGTGGCTGTAGTGCAGCTTTATCTTCTGGTGCTGGTGCCCTTTTTGCGCTGCTTACGGGTGGATTCGATGGCTGTTCGCCTCTCGGGTATGTTTATGTTTGGGAGCTCGTCGTATAGGGCTAGTATGGTTGTGTATGCTTAATATTTATTTTCGTATGCTAAAGTGGGCATGGTTTCCTGTGTCCCATTGTGCTGCTGGTGGGCATGACTGTGACAGATCCGTGCCTATAAAGCGTGCTATCTGGCATGATATCCTGCTGGTAAGTGTTTAACCGCAACTATAATTGGGAGTGGGGATAATATTATGATTGGTAACGTCTCCTTTTGTGTTCGTTGTAGGATTTTCCTTCTCGTTCTATGGCGTGATATTTACTGCTGTCTTCGCGCTGTCTTCGCGCTGCTGCTTCTACAGCCACGCAGACGCGATCATCGTTATTAATTAAAGAGGACTGCTGGTCTGATTCTTATCGTGCCGTTTTAGTGCCCTGCTTCATATCTTTGGCTTGTTGGCAGGGGCGTAGCAGCCATTTTAAAAGTGGGGGGGACAGCTGTCAGGTGATGTGACCCTCAAAGGAAAATAAATAATGTACATAATGAACAAAGTACATTCATGTTCATATAATAAATTCTAAATAGAATACCAATTGACGTTTTAGAGCATCATAGTTGCAATTTTCGGAACGTGCCATTATAGCTTACAGGAACCTATTTTGTGATATCATACTAAAATTTGAAAAATAACTTCAGGACTTGGGACTTTAAGACCACTGTGGACATCTATATTTTCTGATGAAGTAAAAATATTTTATGGACAATATTTCAATTACACTACACTTGAATAATAACGTCTATCTTAATTCTTAACACTTATTCACAGATAATTCTACTCCGGATAATTCTACTTTAAAAAATTTAGGAGCACAGTCAAAAATTTAGGAGCACCTTCTAATCAATAATCAAAAATTCTGATCAAAAATTAATCTTCCCATTAAGAGGCAATATTTGACTTTTTTAACAGGGAATTTTGTTTTTACCTTTGTAATGGCATTTTTGTAACTTTATTAAAAGTATGTCATCTTTTATGTCAAATCAAAAAAAAAAAAATCATATATATATATATATATATATATATATATATATATATATAAGCTTTTTAACATTTCTAATTAAAACAACAGAATTAAAAACAAGAATAAGAAACAGATTAAGAATAAATTGCCAATCAAATGAAATCAGTATTTATTTTATTTTTTTTTGAATATAGAAATGTTAAATGATTTAAATAACAGAAAAAGATACTTCAAAATTTTAAATAAAACTGCCAGTAGGTGACGGCAAATCACTGATTTGATCACTGAATCATTCATTCAATTGATTCTTTTGAACAGCTGATTCATTCAGGAACGAAGTACGTGACCGTCTTTATGAAAGGGTAATTGAATCATTGACTCAATAGAATAGTTTAAAAACGCAGTTCATTCATAAACGAAACAGAAACACAGCTATTTTCGTTGACTCACCTGTTTCTAATGGTGCGGGGGACGTGTCTTAATAGTAAATAGTCGGACTTTCTTAATAGTAAAACCTTGAGCTTTTGTCTCAAATTGCACTGCCCCGCCACATATAGACCAATATCAAATCTTCCTTTCATAGGTAAAGATTATTGAAAATGTAGTTTTTAATCAGCTGAACAACTACTTTAACTCAAATGGATACCTGGACAATTTTCAATCTGTTTTCCGAGTGCATTACAGCACAGAGACCGCGCTTATTAAGATGATAAATTATATTCACTTCAATTCTGATTCTGACAAAATATCAGTGCTGGTATACTAGATCTTAGTGCTGCGTTTGACACTATCGATCATAACATACTTCTAGAGAGACTGGAAAACTGGGTCGGGCTTTCTGGGATGGTACTCAAACGGTTCAGGTCATACTTAGAAGGGAGAGGTTATTATGTGAGTATAGGAGAACATAAGTCTAAGCGGACGTCTATGACATGCGGAGTCCCACAAGGCTCAATTCTTCCACCACTCTTGTTTAGCCTTTATATGCTCCCACTAAGTCAAATAATGAGAAGGGTAATTTGGTTCTATCACAGCTATGCTGATGATACCCGGATTTACCAAGCCTTATCTCCAAATGACTACAGCCCCATTGACTCCCTCTGCCAATGCATTGATGAAATAAACTGTTGGATGTGCCAGAACTTTCTTCAGTTAAACAAGGAGAAAACTGAAGTCATTGCATTTGGAAACAAAGATGCAGTTCTTAAGGTGAATGCATACCTTGACTCTAGGGGTCAATCAGCTAAAAACCAAGTCAAAAATCTTGGGGTGTTTCTGGAGACAGACCTTAGTTTTAGTAGTCATATCAAAGCAGTAACTAAATCAGCATACTATCATCTCAAAAACATTGCAAGAATTAGATGTTTTGTTTCCAGTCAAGACTTGGAGAAACTTGTTCATGCCTTTATCACCAGCAGGGTGGATTATTGTAATGGTCTCCTCACCGGCCTAAAGAAGACCATTAGACAGCTGCAGCTCATCCAGAACGCTGCTGCGAGGATTCTGACTAGAACCAGAAAATCTGAGCATATCACACCAGTCCTCAGGTCCTTACACTGGCTTCCAGTTACATTTAGGATTGATTTTAAAGTACTTTTACTCGTTTATAAATCTCTCATTGGCCTAGGACCTAAATATATTGGAGATATGCTCACTGAATATAAACCTAACAGACCACTCAGATCGTTAGGATCGAGTCGGTTAGAAATACCAAGGGTTTACACAAAACAAGGGGAGTCCGCTTTTAGCTATTAAGCCACCTGCAGTTAGAACCAGCTTCCAGATAAGATCAGATGTGCTAAAACATTAGCCACATTTAAATCCAGACTCAAAACTCATCTGTTTAGATGTGCATTTGTTGAACGAGCACTGTGCCACGTCCAAACTTATGTATAATCATTTTCTATTTTTAAATTTTTTAAATTATTTTTAAATAAATTTTTAAATCACTCTTTTTATTGTTGTGATTATAATTATTTTTAATTCCTTGTTATTATTACTATTTCATTTCCTTTTATGTAAAGCACTTTGAATTACCACTGTGTATGAAATGTGCTATATAAATAAACTTGCCTTGCCTTGCTTTGCCTTATAAGGCAGAGACTGAACCCATGGTTACAGGTGATTGTCTTGTCAGTGCAAATGTTGCTAGCAACATTAAAACATCTAACAATCCTAAAACAATAAATGAATAAGTAACGAAATACAGATGGATATTCATGAAATGTCTTATGACCAGGTAAGTAGTTTATATGGCGCTGTTGTTTTGAGGCTATTTAGGAAATGTTACCAACATCAATATAGTTTTGTGAACCTCAATGCACAGCAAATGTAATACTATGAGAACTAAACATATTTCTGAAAAGCCAAGCCAATAAGGATTCATGATTTACTATAGTTACAGTTGTTTTCCCTTTGTGCTTGGAAATTTTTATCAGTTCACAGTCATTTGTGGCGGCTTCAAGCTACAAGAACTTCCACTGAAGTTCTCTCTTTTATTTACAGATATGACACGCATGAAAGAATGATGGAAATGTTTGCCATTTTCTGCAAGAACAGCTGTACAATATAATTATTATAGGCTTACAATAGTGATTTATGAATGAGTGGAGCACCTTGAAAGCTCTTGTTAATGTTTGGGGTACTGACTTGAAATCCAAAACCACAAACAACCACATCACATGTCACTTCAGACTGCTAGGTAGCCTTATAGCGTGCACATAAGGAAGATACAGAAACACTCATTCAGCTGTTTTCTGTTCTTCAAACAAATGCTTTGCTTACTCGTCTTTTTATTTATTTTTCTAACCAAAGCTGCAGCAGCAACAATGAAAGCACTAACCTCCTCCTCTGACTCCATGTTTAATGCAAAAGCTCATGCAGTTGTTGCAGGAAAGTACAGTTTTTCATGTACCAACTGTTTCGTCACGATTATCAGTCTCTACTGGATCATATTGTGTAGGGCTCACAACCTCATTAGTGAGGCTCAACCTCATCAACCCAGTTCGAATCTCCCCTCTGCCAAACTCATTCTTCTTTTTCCCCCCATTACATATCAGATCGGAAATATGTTTATTTTCAATAAGAAGGAAATATTTAAAAAAAATGGAAATAAAGAAAATAAAGTCACAAGTGCCTCGTGGGTATAATATTTACGGGTGTGTATAAACAGAATATACTATTACATTTATTGCAAAGAAACTGCAGCAATTTTTTTACATAGTGTAAAAGGAACATATTGTTATTTTCCACTTGCTGTTAACAGCATCTTGATAATAAAATTCGAAAAAGAATACATTTGTATTTACAACGTTAGCCTCCTCCGATCCCTGGTTAGCTTGCTCATCATCATCTTCTACAACTACTTATTCACCCTCATTCTCCTCATGGCTCCGTTTGAAGAACATTTAAAAAGATGGCACGTGCCTTAATAAAGATGCCACCCTCTCTGTAAAAAGCATCTATTGTTTGGAAAATATGCTATTTTCACTTAGTGTAAATAGCATCTATAGCAAATAGCCGCTGCCAAATTATTACTATTGTTGTTATTATTATTATTACTACTATTATCCTCATTATTATTATTATTTTTAAATTTAAGATAATGACACCATGTATAATCAATAAAAAGCACATTGCTATTTTTTTTTTTTTTTTTATCTATACAGAATGATATAATTGGTCAAGTGCAGAAAGCCCACCAACACTACTGTCTTTAAATAACCCTGCACTGAATCGAGCGGACTGTAGAGTAGTCGTCGTCGTAATTAAAAATGAGTGAGAGAAGTGATTGTAGTAAACACAAACGAAAAAGAAAAAAAGAGGAGAGGGAGGTGTCTTTATTAAGGCATGTGCCATCTGTACAAACGTTCTTCAAATGGAGCCATGAGGAGAATGAGGGTGAAGAAGTTGTTATGGAATATGATGATGAGCAAGCTAGCGTTAACCAGGGATCGGAAGAGGCTAACATCAGCGCAGCGCAACCTGAAGCCGAGGCTAGCTGTAGCAGCAGTGGCGAGAGCAGCAGCGCACAGTGGATTTATCAGGTGTCTGACCCAGCGTTGTGGGGGACAATCAGCAAAGATGCTCGTGCTGTCCTTATCGATCGTGGGCCTGCTGCATTTCAGACATAAAGAGCCCCTGAGAATGAGAGAGACTGACATAAAGAGAATGAGAGGAGGAGAGAGACAGACGACCTGGTCCTCCTGTCGCCCACTGAAGAGGGGCTTCAGGACAGCCTGAATCTGCTGGAGGATTACTGTCAGACCTGGGCCCTGACGGTCAACCTCCAAAAAACTAGAGTAATGATGTTCCAGAAACGCAGAACCATTGAAACCACAAAAACATACACTTACCTCGGCCTGAAAATAACTCCAACCGGTAACTTTACTTTGGCTGTGAATGAACTCAATGATAAAGCTCAAAGGGCTTTCTATGCCATAAAAAGATCCATTAAAATTGACATCCCAATCCAAATCTGGCTCAAACTTTTCAAATCTATAATTGAACCAATTGTTTTATATGGCAGTGAAGTATGGGGTCTTTCTATGAAATTTGACTTCTTAAATTGGGAAAAACACCCAATCGAAACTCTACATTTAGATTTCTGTAAAAGAATACTCAAAGTCCAAAGAAAAAAATACCCTCTCTTTCTAAATATCCAAAAAAGAGCCCTGAAATTCTGGAAACACCTAAAAACAAGCAACCCCAACACATACCATTACAAAGCCCTAAAACACCAAGAGCTGAGCGTAAGTAAGAGTCCCCTGTGCCAGCTGGTGCTGAGACTGACTGAGCTCACACACACAGAGATCAGCCAGCCTCAGGACACACACACACACTCACACGCATTCGGCACACATTATAAACACAGAAAAAGACAAGTACATCACCCATTGGACAAAAACCAGCACAAACTGGAATGTTATTCGGCCCTAAATCGAGAATACACTGTTGCGATCTACCTGAGCGCCATGAGTGATGTGAGACTCAGGAAAACACTGACGATGTACAGACTCAGTGAACACAGTCTGCCCGTAGAGACGGGCCGGCACAGACAGACCTGGCTCACTCGTGAGGACAGCCTCTGCTCGCACTGCATCCTGGGAGTGACGGAGATGAAGCTGCACTTCCTCACAGAATGCACAAAATATAAAGATATCAGAGACCACTACTACCCCAAAATTAATAAAATATTCCCCCAATTTAACACCTGTAATCCAACCCAAAAACTCAGTTTCATTCTTGGTGAAGAAGCCAAATGTTCTAATATAGCTGCAAGATTTGTAGCATCTTGTCGTCTCCTGAGGGACAGCCAGAGAGAAACAAACAGCCAATAAACATACACTCACAGCCCAAACACACACCCATTACACCGACACACATGTATATAATGTATACAATGTTCAAATCTCTTAAGTTCAGTTGTTACATGATTTCTGTAGTACAATCCTTTATTTATTATTATAATTCTTTATTTATTTTACTAATATTATTTTATTAATACTATTATTTTATTTATTTTTTGCTATATCTAGCCATGTGTTTATATAATATTGCCTTGGTTTTAGGGGTTGGGTTATAATTGGGTAAAGGGTAGGTTTAGGGTAAGGGTTTGGGTGAGTCACTTAGTTCTGAGGCACTTAGGTTAGGGTAAGGAGCTAGAGATTGCATTGTGTCAATGTATGTCCTCACAAAGATAGCTATACAGAGTTGTGTGTGTGTGTGTGTGTGAGGACAACCTACATGCAATATAGTATTATCATTATTATGAAAAAGAAAAAAAGGCTAGTGGCTTTATACCATTTGATATCAGATACTTGCAGGTTTATAATCGTTGACCTATGCTGTTTGCATACTTTTCATCACCAGAAGAGGAGAGGAGGAGAGTAGAGAAAATAGAGTGAGAGGTGGAGAGAGACAGAAAGAGAAAGCCCCTGAGAGACAGAGCTTGAAGACTCGGATTCATAGAACTGGATTGGTAGAGGTGAGGCAGTATGTGCTTGCATATGCCAGTGAAATGCATTATGCAGGGAAATGTCATTATATTGTAGCTGCTGGTCTAGAAAAGCATTGTTGCAATCATGTGGCCTAAATCCTAGTATAAAGTATACTTGAATGCACTAAAAAATACTTGTAGTACATCGTTGTTGTTGTTGTTTTTGTTTGTTTGTTGTTTTCGTATAAAATAAATTTGTAAAAGTACACTATAACCACACTTTTAAAAGTATATTTCTACTTCAGAACTGCTTCAGTGCACTTGAAGTATACTAAATACCACTAATTTTCTTGAAAGTGTGCTTTGAACGCTTTAAAAATTAGTTCAATCTTTGTAGACTATAAATATATAAATATATGTACTAGTTATAAGTCAATTTTCCCAACTGTGGTACTTAATACACTTAATATAAATGCATTTACTGTTGAATTGTGAATTGTAATACACATTTAACCTGCATATTGCCACCAAAAAAAGTTTAACACTTCATGAAACTGTTGTTTTCCATCATTAATAATGAACTATTAGAATGTTAGAAATAATACATTTGATTAAAATTACAATAAATGTAATTCATGTAAATGTAAACAACCATAGATTGAAAGGATAATTACCCTATTACCACATAGTTACAACAACAGGTATGGTATGTAAAGCATAAGTAATGAACAAGTATAAAACACTTCTTTATGTGGTTTTCGCAATACATTTGAAATGAATTATTTATTTTATAAAAAAATATGTGGGCAATACATTATAGATACTTTTTTAATATATTTATTATATGGTATTCTTATATTTTAAATTTATAAGGGTGGTGGTGTGTGGGGGGGGGCTACAAGACATTAGTTACAATTCTTAATCCGGCCTGCCTGTGGCTAATTGAGCACTTTTTTCTCCAGAAAACTAAAATGAAAATAATAACCACTATAACTAACATCACAGGTAATATAATGCAAACCAAGAGCAAAGGCCCCATTCCGTCCTGTTCTGTTTCTCCTTGGTTTCCTTGTTCAGTAGATATTGATCCTGAAAGGAAAAAAAAGTTTGACAGAAAACATCACCTCACTGTGAAAAAAAGCAACATATCGATCTATAATTTACATACAGCAGCATTCAGACTGGAACATTACTGGTGAACTTAAGATGATAAATCACTTCAGTATTTAAATAAATCAGTATATCACTTTAAAACAAACAACTTTGTTTAAATTAAAAAAGTTCATGCACTAATCAACTAATTTCACATACCACTGATGATCAGCTTTACAGTCTGAAATGCATCTGCATTTTTTATGTAACAGATGTATTGTCCCGCATCAGTGTGTTGAAGATTGTTGAGTTTGATGGAGAAGTTTCCTCTCAGATACTCTTCAGGGAAAGTTTCAGTTCTGTTCTCATATTCTGCGTCCTGTGTCACTGGTGAAGTACTGTGTGGAATTATATCAAACACAATCTTGCTACCATTGTGTCTCCAACTAACATCAATGTCTTGAAGTTTATTATCATCTTTGGTGAAAGAACAAGGCAGAACAACAGAACCACCAATAACAGCCTCTACTGTGACCTGCAGACACACTGAAATCACAGAAATTGTAATTGTAAACACACAGTCTGGCGTTTATTAACTTTTAAATGTAGTTTTTGTTCTCACCTTTGTTTATCAGCACTGCAAACACACAGATGAAGCAGAAACTGCAGAAACAGAAAAAGTTCCTTAAACTTCCTCAAATTGAATAGCATGGTTTAAGCAACGATACTGATAATACAAGATGCTAACTGATTTGTTTTTGAATCAACAGTTTTATAATCATTCATGTTTAGTTTATTAATTATGCTTAAAAATTGAATCTTCTTTCCAGTTAAAGAAAGCATTTGACAACCCAAACACAGCAGACAAAGTGCTCATATAAGCACAAAAACAACTTCAGACCTTCATGAAGTTCCTTCAACTACATTCAGCTCAGCTAGAATAGCATGCTTCAAACAACAGCAACGTAATGGATTTGATTCCCACATAACACACATAATAAAGGTAAGATAGGCTCGAGTGTCTCTCCCAAGTCAATACATGCTATATTGTTATATTTTGACATTAAATGTTCTTGAAAGAGAAAGTCTTCACCAATCTTACCCTACTGATAACACCTTAATTTCACTGTAAAACTGGGCAAATCAAACCACTACTAAATAAAACTAACTACAAATGAAACAAAAACATGAGACACAAAAGATTATGATACAAAATGCTAATTGCTAACAACTAAATCAAAATAATAGTTACAACACGACCTGATAATTAGGTTTATAATAATTTTTGTTTAATGATTTCACAATGTTTAAAATGTTTCCCTTTTTAATTCTAGATTAAACGAAGCATTTGTGAACTCAAACACAGCAGGCCGAACACAAATACGAGCGACAAACACGTTACATCAGATCATTGTTGATATACGTGTTTGTCCAAACAGCGTTTCATTCTGAGCTCATCAAACGTACCTGTTCATCTTGGTGGCCCAGTATTATTATCAATATATGTTTTATTGGACTATACTGCTCATAAATATCAATGAAATTATAGTGAAGTACTACTTTTTCAACTCTTCCGGTAAAATGTGCCATGCGTCGTCCTACAGATGACGTCAGACGTAAGCGACGTAAACAGTTACCAGATTAAATGATCTGAAATTCACTCTACATTAAAGATGTACCCTTTAAAATACTTTTAAAAAGTTACCTATGTAATTAGTCATTATCAAAATTCATTTTTGTACCGTAGGAAGACTTGGCTCATTTGATTTATAGCTGTAATTTTGGTCTGATGTTCTTTCTTTTTTTTTCACCCAAACAAATAATTATAAACTGTCTCTAAAAGATGTTATATGTTCTTGCACACACAGAAGCAAAATGTTTGGGTATGTCATGAATTTCTATATTTTATATAGTAAATATCACATCACCCAAACAAAAATTTGCAAAACACATAATTGTAAATTATTCTTAATAGAAATTGAGTCATTCAGAAAATCCTTATTAACAATCTATATATATATGATACTGTTAAATTGTATGGAAATATTATTTGTGTAGTAACATCCTCACTATACATCACCAAATACTTTGGATCTACTTCTTCTATACGCTAATGTGTCTCTTTTAAAATAATCCCTTCCTGTATGTCTGTAGAAACATGTTGTAAGAGTTATGTGTTCAATTAATAATTTAATTTTATATATATATATATATATATATATATATATATACACTTGTTCAAATTTGCTTCAGTATATTCAAGACTTCAGATACAATTTGACTTTCACATGATTTTCATTCTCTGACTCTTGATCTTCTACTGAATTTTCACCATTAGTAATAATGTTTCTGAACTCAGTTGTTGTGTTTTCTGTCTGGGTTTTAGTTAATCAATTAAAGACATAACGGAAGTTTAATACTGTACTAAATTCACTGAAAAGTAATTCATTTTGATATCGTCTATTTCCCAATACGCCATTTGATCTATAAGTGAAATGAACCGCAGTAAATTAAATGTGTAAATGTACTCAGACTTACATGAGTATGAGATTGAAGCTTCCTTCCTTCCTTCCTTTTTTGAAGTGTTTTATTCTGGATCAAATAGAACATTTCTCTGAAAAATGTCTTATATATTCCCACTGTCATTGTGTCTCAAAATGTTCAAAATACACTGTCTCATCTTCACTTCACTGTCTGAGCAGAACTAAAACACAAAATTCCCAACAATATCCTCATTCTGACCTACAGAGGAAAATAGGGAGAACTGAAACCAGTTTGGATTTTCCATGTATTGCTGTTCAGATTTTGCTTGATATTAACAACAACAACAAGAGTTTAAAAAAACACAAAAAAACAAAAAACAAACAGTTACTCTCTTCTGAAGACTAGATAGATATAAATACCTGCATTGAGGTTTTTGGTTGTCATATCTGGGCTCAATCCAGAAAGATCTGTCTCATAGTTCCTCTCGCTCATCTTCATCCTGACAGACTGAACAAGTGCTGTGAAGAGACTGTAATATTCTCTGACAACCTGATGGGAGGAGAATTTACTGGTTAGTGGTCAGACCTGATGAGCGAGTGAGTGTTTAATAAGTGGGCAGATCATGTGTTTAGTAAGAAACAAATCACAGTGGTTCTCTCATTTTAGTCTCTAAAATGAAAAAAAGAATAATAGTACACACACACAGACAGACAAACATATTGGTCTCTGTATATATGGTTATTTAAACACTGAAGTTTTCTGAATTATGCCTGACACATTCCTGCTCTCAATGTGACTGCATTATCATCAAGAGAATGACATGAATGCAGAGTTCATGAACCCTCATTCATGAACCGCAGAGAAACTGAAACACCCAGAAGAAAAACATGCATTGCCTTTCACATTATGCACATGGTTATTTATGTGTACCCTGTGCCCGGTTGCATGAAAGCACTTTGACTTAGGGGTATCCCTGAGGAAAAAAATAAATAAAAAATCGCTGAGGCAATGGATTTCTTTAAGAGCTTTACAACAAACGTCTTAACTGTCACCCTTACTTAAGTGTTTATACTAGTATTAGTTTCTAGCAACAAGCGGCAATGGACGCCATGGTTGCTATAGTACTGTATCTCACAATAAACAGAACACAACGAACCACAAACCTAACCTTTGCTACAACTGCAGTTGTACTAATATATTTGTGTTATGGAGAATACCATCACAAAAAAACAAAACCAAACTGGACTGATGGTTAAACCGATTTTAAACGTGTAATTAAAATCACGCCTTAGTACTTTCTTCTCTTCAAATAACGTGACTTCAGCCATGACTTCATCTTGTGAGTTTAAGATGACTTTGGAGCTGTTCTGGCCCCTAAATTTATTAAGGTATAATGGTTTCTAAGGACTTTGTAGCAATCCTTAAAAGGGTTTGCAACCCAAGTTTCACTAAAGCGTACCTTATAAGGTTTATTGACAGCTTGAATGAGATAGATACAGTCATGGCCAAAAATATCGGCACCCTTGGTAAATATGATCAAAGAAGGCTGTGAAAATGAATCTGCATTGTTAATCCTTTTGATCTTTTATTTTAAAAAATCACAGAAAATCTAACCTTTCATTGTATAATAAGAATTTAAAATGGGAGGAAATATCATTATGAAATAAATGTTTTTATATTTCGGTGAAACAGGAAGCCATGGCTGGATAATTTCATGTTCATAATCATCCTGGAGTGCTCAAAATTGTGAATATGAATGGGAATATACTTCAGAGATATTTTACTCATAAGAATTTCTAGGGGTGCAAATAATTGATTTGGGAATGAAAAATCATAATAGCAGCCACATACACTATAAGTGTAGAGGGTACACGACTAACATCTAATCGCTTCTGTAAAAATTATAGTATGACACAGGACAATTGTGACAGAAATCACGTCTACTTTAGGAAGAGTATGGAGAAACAGGCTTTTTGCAGTCAGATGGTGTAGTTCCAGCATCTACAGCATGGGCTAACAGAAACCTGCTTACCAGACGTAACAAAACAGAGTCTGAGTAGGTGACTGTAAATTTGACATCTTTCTTTTTTTCTGACTGTCTAACCATCTAATCTATATATTTTTTCCTCATGTCATGTGTTGTGAAAAAAGACCATGACTTTTTTTTTTTTTTTTTCGTCACTGATGCCAATGGATACACTTTATATTTTCTGACAGGGTAGTGTTTTAGAAATTGTATGCACAATATATATTAATTGTATTGGGGCACCATGATCATCAAGATTTCTTGACATTTCTATGATGTTTTCATCCCATGTTTCATTGTACATCCCACGCTTCATTTTGAAACTGCCACGATATGTGGAAACAATTGGTGGAGTTTGTGTGCTTGCATTTATGTTTGTCAAGGGACCTGTTTTGTTTTGGTCCTCACTTAAACAAGCATTGACAAACAAACAAACTCTTTCACCAATACATTAATTATGGTTTGATTAATTAGTGAGTCACAGCTTATTACATATTTAGCATTAGCATGTTGTATTGTCTTTTTGTGTCCCTGTGCATGTGCAGTTCTTTTTATTTGATAGTAGTTTGATTGACAGAGTTGTACAGTGCATTTAAAAAATTAAAGATTTTACCAGTAGGGAAAAATGGTGAAGATGCTCCCTTATGAACAACAAGATTTACTGCTAAATCATATCAAAAATCTCAAGCCAAAGATCTGTATATTGTCATTTCTAAGAATGTAAGCAGGAGTTTAGACAGCCTTTTCCCTCTTATGGAAAGAACAGGAACTAAATCTGTGGTTACATAGAAACCTCTTTCAAGGGTTGAACTTGCTTTTTAAACCTGGAAGACTTCTGTCTGATTTATTCTACTTATTTTTATGTCGATGCTCAGACTCTCAGATCTATTTAATAGAGTGTTGTTTTCTTTGCACACAAAAGTATTCAAAAGTATATATATATATATATATATATATATATATATATATATATATATATATATATATATATATATATTAATAGAAGGATAGCATTTAATGAATTTACTTCAAAAAGTAACATATTAATACATATATGTTTGGTTCTAATATTTGTATTGTGTGGTAAACTTTTCATAAAAGTAATCAGGTATCCAAAGAGTGCTGTATTGTTAATACTCCACTTCACATCGTGCCAAACAATGCACTTCAGCCACAACTTATTCACAATACATCACAGCCTCTCGTACCTTATTGCTTACATATATTCTTGCAATCATTATGCCTTTAAAACAGTCATAACTTGAATTCAGTTTGTCATGTGAGCAGCACAAGAATGCAGATCTTCCTACATCCTCATTCATGAGCTGCAGAGAAACTGAAATGGAGATATAAAGAACTGACAACAATATGGATACAGACTGGATTTCCACTGATTTCCTTTCAAGTTTTGTTTATTAACTGCACAAACAGATACAACAGAAAAACAGTGGAACAGGAAAATCTGTACTGAAAATAATACTACAAAATATACAGTTTTATGAAAAAATATGTATTTGTTGATTATCTGCAGCTATATATGATTTAATAAAAAAACAGGCTTAAAAAACAGACTTATAATGCATTTATTTGAATATACACAAACACATGCACACACACATTTTTAGTCTAGGTAAGGTTATATAAGAAAGAGAGATAAGCTACTAATATTCTTTTAAATGACTTGTGTTCAAATGCTGCAAACTATAGTTTATTAGATATTAAAAATACCCTAGACAAGCTGTCAGCCTGTGTGTAAGTGGTGGGGATTTTTCCAAGATTTCAGTACAGGTTACATTGTTATGCCAGTAAGTGGTGGCAAGGGTTTTTTTTACTTTATGAGTGAGTCAGTCAGTCAGTCGCTGACAGATTAAAGTTGGCATGAAATGGCTTGTGGTAGTCTTTTCTTCCTTAATGTGATGTATAGTAAAACAGCTTCTTGAACAAGTAAAAATGTAGGGTGGGACTTGATTTTATCCATCATCATCATAATTGAAACATTGTGGTTTTCTATTTAAAGTGAGTGACAGGTTGTCCATGCTCACAACAGCAAACAAGTCATTAAAGAATAGAAAAGTGCTGTTGTAAACACAGCACTGAATCCACTGACAGGTGAAGTGAATAATATTGATTACATTGTTACAATGGACGTGTCAATGGGTGGGATGTATTAGACAGCAAGTGAACAGTCAGTTCTTGAATTTCATGTGTTGGAAGCAGAAAGAATGGGCAAGCGAAAATATCTGAGTGACAAAAGCCAATAGTGATGGCTAGACAAATGGGTCATAACATCACCAAAACAACAAGTTAAAGCCCATCTAGCCTGTCTGGTCTGATCACACAGAACAGCTACAGTAGCTCAAACTGCTGAAAAATATAATGCTGGCAATGGTAGAAAGGTGTCACAACACATTGAATCACAGTTTGCTGCATAGCCACAACCCAGTCAAAGTGTCCATGAGACCTCTGTCCTACTGTCTACTATTGGCACAAAAGCATCAGAACTGAACCATGTGCTCACAACAAAAGACAATGCAAAACAAAATATAGAGCATTAACATACAGATCCTGATACTAAACTGAAACCTAACCAGACAGGAGAGTCAGGATCTAAATGCAACCCTTCAAACACACGCAACACATACATGAGTTTCTGGAAAAGATAAGAATTTTATAATTTCAGTCATGATCTGAGATCTATACCAAAGTGACTAGAAAATCTATAACATGTAGGTAGATCAAAAGTGTTAAACTTAATGAAATGGAGTGATGTGATCAGGGCAGATTTGACTTTGACTTCCTCTGCTTGATGTGGGAAGGTTTTTTTTTGTCTTCC
The DNA here is from genome assembly GCF_012432095.1 of Onychostoma macrolepis. NCBI lineage: Eukaryota > Metazoa > Chordata > Actinopteri > Cypriniformes > Cyprinidae > Onychostoma > Onychostoma macrolepis. The sequence continues at coordinate 25,339,639 of NC_081176.1, read as the reverse complement.
TGTCTTTGCTTCAGAGCTGATGTAGATTCATCTTCAGTGTTGTTTGGAGGGAAACAGATTTTATTCTGAAGTGTTTTGATCCTCGACAACAACATGAAGATCATTCAGCTTCAGCTCTGTGAGTTTTTTCATGATATATATGCTTTATTAAAACTTAATTAAACTTTGAAATAGTTTTATGCTATGCATGGCACAGGGGGTTATTTATTTATTTATTTATTTATTTTAGATGTATTAATCTGTTGTCAAGCTGCAGTGTCAGATCTACTGACTGATTTGGGATCAAATGTGATCATAAACTGTGATCTTGATGAAAATGAGGTTTATTGGATTTTACTGAAAACAGCAGATCCTCCAACAGTGATTCTACGAACATTCTCAACACCAATACCACCTTTTTACACAAATGATACATTCAGAAAAAAATATTCAGTGCAGTTTAAACATCGTCTGGTTATTAATAATGTGACTGCTGATGAATTAGGAGTTTATTACTGTATGAACACACGCACACCTCCAAAACTCAGCAACAGCACCAGAATATACTTCAATGGTGAGTTCATTTGTTCATTCAGTGATCAAGATATATCAATGATCACTGCTTACATACACACTAGTCATTAACAACTTACATTTTTTTAAATATTCATGAAAAACAATTATATTATAATTGTCTTAAGTGCTACAAATCTGTAGCCAGTAATTTTATTTTTACAGTAACAGACTGTGGACACTTTTATTACAGAATCAACTCAACTAGCTGTGTTAACTGAGTGTCCCAATCATACAGTTACTGAGTATATCGAGCAGAATCAAACGCAGTGGAAGATTATTATTATCATATCTGCTCTGATGAACGGACTTCTGATCATTGTACTGATCGGTGAGTTAATTTTCAGCCATCTGTAAAAATATTTGTATCATGAATTTATTTTTTGCTTTTGACTACATCATTATTATTGTACAACTGTTTGTAAATACTGAATCTGAAAAACTGTTTAATTTCTAGGACTATTAAATGTTTTTGGAGGAAACAGATTTTATTCTGAAGTGTTTTGATCCACGACAACAACATGAAGATCATTCAGCTTCAGCTCTGTGAGTTTTTCATGATATATATGCTTTATTAAAACTTAATTAAACTTTGAAATAGTTTTATGCTATGCATGGCACAGGGGTTATTTATTTATTTATTTATTTATTTTAGATGTATTAATCTGTTGTCAAGCTGCAGTGTCAGATCTACTGACTGATTTGGGATCAAATGTGATCATAAACTGTGATCTTGATGAAAATGAGGTTTATTGGATTTTACTGAAAACAGCAGATCCTCCAACAGTGATTCTACGAACATTCTCAACACCAATACCACCTTTTTACACAAATGATACATTCAGAAAAAAATATTCAGTGCAGTTTAAACATCGTCTGGTTATTAATAATGTGACTGCTGATGAATTAGGAGTTTATTACTGTATGAACACACGCGCACCTCCAAAACTCAGCAACAGCACCAGACTGCTCTTCAATGGTGAGTTCATTTGTTCATTCAGTGATCAAGATATAGTGATGATCACTGTTCACATACACACTAGTCATTAACAACTTACATTTTTTTTAAATATTCATGAAAAACAATTATATTATAATTGTCTTAAGTGCTACAAATCTGTAGCCAGTAATTTTATTTTTTACAGTAACAGACTGTGGACACTTTTATTACAGAATCAACTCAACTAGCTGTGTTAACTGAGTGTCCCAATCATACAGTTACTGAGTATATCGAGCAGAATCAAACGCAGTGGAAGATTATTATTATCATATCTGCTCTGATGAACGGACTTCTGCTCATTCTGCTGATCGGTGAGTTAATTTTCAACCATCTGTAAAAATATTTGTATCATGAATTTCTTTTTTTGCTTTTGACTACATCATTATTATTGTACAACTGTTTGTAAATACTGAATCTGAAAAACTGTTTAATTTCTAGGACTATTAAATGTTTTTGTTGGAAACAGAAGGTCAGCTGATCTACAGCAGACGCAAGTTACAGAACAGCATCAGGACTATTTACACTTAAAAACTGTGAATCCATCCTTATTACTAAAATTAATTTCTGTCTTGATAATTATTGAGGATTCTTGCTGACCCGTGGAATGGCTTTCTATGTAATTTTATTTTGGTTCATTTTTGTTTGATTGCAGCTAAAAATGCTAATATTGATTTTCAGTAAGCCACAGACTTTTCCAAACTGCGTAAAAATATTCAGTCCAACCAATCCAGCAGCACTTCTACTGCTCTAAACCTGCTGAAGATATTAACACATGACTGTTTTTATATTCATTTTGTTTACTTTTTCTTCATGTTTAACTCAGATCAGGGGTTTTCAAACTGGCATTTGTGGGAAAGTTCCAAAAAAATAAATAAATAACTTAAAAATAAAAATAACTAAATATACAAATAAGTAAAAAAAAATTACTATATTTGATATTGTTCGTATTTCATTTTTCTTTCTAAAGACTGGTGGTCATAATTATTTTATTGAACCGACGGCTTTTATATTTCTCTTTAGGATTAACATATAAAAGTACTCTAATAATGTGTAGAAAATATTGCATTGAAAATATTTACTATTAAGTTGACACTTGTTTTTTTATTGTATAAATATTGTATTAATGTTTTACACATTAAAATATATACCAATCTTTGTATTTTAGTGGGTCCTGGAGAGAATCATCATATTTTGATGTTGGTGACCTTTAAAGATTTGAAAACTCCTGCTTCAGATCAGATGTTTGTTTGGGAACTTTATCAGTATCTGCTGAAATCTGTTTATCTGTGAGTGGTTGTCGACGTGGATATTATTTTTTTCTAAATTGACCTTAGAATGGAGAGTGTGCATATTATTCATTATTTGTGTGAAGCCTGATCGGTTGTGTTTTCAGTGCTGTTGGATCAAGAAGAGGCTACATTTGATTAGATACAGAGGACTGTTTATTTTGTCGAGATGGTTTAATTGATGCCTATAAATGAAACCTGTATTTAAAAAAAAAAAAAATTCAAATGATCATAAGATGATAAAGTCTGTTAGAGTTAAATGTTGTTGTTGTTTTTTCTCGCCTTGTTTTTAAAATGTGTTTAGTCTGTCTGCTGGGGTTTTTAAAATATGTTTTATTTTGAGAAAATATCTATCATCAATCATTCAAATAGGATTCAGGAATAATGATAAAAAACTCACATACTTCTCCCAACTTGACATTTATGAGAAACACCCTTATTCTAAGAACACATTTCAGTTGTAATAACCTGGAATTCATAATGAAGCGTTTTTCTAAATACGTTTAGTATAAAGTTGCTTCATTATTTTCGTGTGTGTGTGTTTTTGTGTGTGTTTGAGTATGTTACTCTTGATAATCTATGAGAAAGATATTTAGCTGATTATCACTACAGTCCCTGTATAATAGCTATAAACAGCATTTTACTTCAATAAAATAATTTCAACATCATATTATATAATGTCAATATTGAAGAATTTGGAATTCATGACTGTATGAACACAGACAAACCTTGAGCACTATTTATAGATTCGTTGTAAATAAATAATACTTAAAAAAAAAAAAATACATATATATATAATTATAATATAAAAAATAAAAACACTACACAGTAACTAAACTCAGCTGCTGAAGTGCTAAACCAAAACCAGACACATGTTCCACTGGCTTTGACACTTGACAACCAACGACTCTCACCTTTGTCTAGAGTGCAGGTTAAACTGTGAAACGAGTGCAGAGTTAATATCTTTATTTTAATAAAGTTCTCACAGTCTTAACCACCAATGGAAAAAGAGCAGCAGTGCAGTATGTCTGCTAAAAATCTCCTTTACTCCTTTACCTACATCTGGGGTGACCCGAGGGTGAATAAATTAACAGCAAACTTTCATTTGTGGGTGAACAGGCCTTTAATATTTTCTTTAATTGATGTATAATTATGGTAACATTTTAAAACTTGTTTAAAACACAAAGAACAATTCAGCATGTGATTTTTTTCAGCTGTTTAGTTTTATTTTATTTTATTTTATTTTAACATACATTTGTTAAAATACCCCATGTTTATAGTTAGTCCTTATAGGGATAGTTCACCCAAAAATGAAAATTCTGTCATTAATTATTCTCACCAAAATGGTGCTATACGGTGACACGGAGGAGACAAATGATTGAATAAAGTTGTCATTTTTGTTTTATTTGCACACAAAATGTATTCTCGTAGCTTCGTAAAATGACGATTGAACTCCTGATGTCACATGGACTATTTTAACGATGTCCTTACAACATTTCTGGACCTTGATCGTGTAAGGATCCTTGCTGTCTATGGAGGGTCAGAAAGCGTCGGAATTCATCAAAAATATCTTAATTTGTGTTCTGAAGATGAACGAAGGTCTTACAGGTTTAGAACGACATGAGGGTGAGTAATTAATGACAGAGTTTTCATTTTTGGGTGAACTATCCCTTTAATGTCACCATGATTAGTTCAAAATCATTGAACTGGTCGTAAATTAAATTATTTTAATTATTAACACAAATAAAATAATAACTAAGTTGGTAGCCTGTAGTTTACTATACACTCACTTTCTGATTGTCTCACAACAAAGATATTGAAGTATGCAAATACTGTTTAGGTTTGTGTTTTGTTTCATTATCCATCTTGATTTCTCAAAATAATTAGTTTGTGTGCTTTTCCTGTGCATGCAGGCACAGACTGCTGCACACTCGCATGAATACACATGAGTGCAATGACTGAAGGTTTTTGCTGGACAATAGATTACATTTGCAGTTCGCATAAGATCATACGGCTTTAGAACAACATCAGTTTGACTAATTATTTACTGAATTCACACTTTCCCATAAACAGGTTGTGAAGAGTAAATAAACTACAAACTATGAGAGAGAGTTATTGAGGTCGTGGATCGTTTAGTGTCTACAATGTGGTCAAACTTGACTTCCTCTTCTTCATGTGTATTTCTTTCTTGTCTTCTCCTGCAGTGACTTCTTCACACATTGTGGAGGGAAACAGAGTTTATATTGAAGTGATCAAGAAACAACATGAAGATCATTCAGCTTCAGCTCTGTGAGTTTACATATTATGAATATTTTTAACATATATTCTTTGTAGAATTGAAACTTTTATAAGATTTTTTTTTAATTCTTCACACAGTGGTATTAATCTGTTGTCAGTATGCAGTGTCAGATCTACGGACTGATTTGGGATCAAATGTGATCATAAACTGTGATCTTGATGAAAATGAGGTTTATTGGATTTTACTGAAAACAGCAGATCCTCCAACAGTGATTCTACGATCATTCTCAACACCAAAATCACCTTTTTATCATAATAAAACATTCAGAAAGAAATATTCAGTGCAGTTTAAACATCGTCTGGTTATTAATAATGTGACTGCTGATGAATTAGGAGTTTATTACTGTATGAACACAGAAACACCTCTAAAACTCAGCAACAGCACCAGAATATACTTCAATGGTGAGTTCATTTATTCCTGTAATAACTGAAACAGTGTGATTACATGTTATTTGTTATTTATAGAGAAACATAAGGCGTCTCATTGGTCACTCCACATAGAGATAAATAAGTGATCAATATTTAATTCAGTTTTATAAACCTGCATCTTTGTCATTGTGCTCCAGTAAAGTCTGACAGTAACAGATCGTGAACATGTTCTTTACAGAAGCAGCTCAACTGTGTCACAATCATACAGTGCTGGAGTTTATTTATCAGAATCAAACACAATGGCAGATTATTATTATCATATCTGGTCTGATGAACGGACTTCTGCTCATTCTGCTGATCCGTGAGTTATTCTTAAATTAAATGAGCAAATTAAATAAACACTAGCGGTGCTGTCTGTGAAAATATCAATATGATGCTCTTCTGCAGTAAATAGATGAAGATGTTTTTCATTATTAGTCTTTTGATTAGTTTGGTATGTTTGTGTCTCCATATATTGTTACAATTAAAAAATAATGAATCTGAATTCTGTTTCTTTCTTAGTTTCTGCTTTTGGAAAAACAGAACGGTTAGAAAAACACATTCATGCTGATCTGCAGACAAACGTTACATATCAGCTTCAAGACGCAAAACTATTACAAGCACAATAAGGTAAATATGTGAAACCATTTAAAATCTTCAAATCATTAATAAAAATCATTACTATTATTTTATAAAGGTTTTTATTTCTATAAGTATACAACAAACTATAGAAGAGCTGTTTTTTTGTTTTTTTGTATTAATTTTAGTTAATTGCAGCTGAACTGCTAATTGTTTTCTTCATTACTCTTTCAGTGCGCCGAGGGGACTTTTCAATAAAAATAGTCATCAAGTCAACAGCATCTGTGTATGATTATATAACATGTTCTTGGATATGATGTGTATTTTCCTGAAGAATAATTAGTTTTACAAAATCTAGTATATTGGGGGAAAACTGGGGCTAGTTGTCACACTTTTCCAGTAAAAAAAAATTAAAAAATAAAATATTATTTAGAACATTCTGTTTAGAAATAAAACTTGATGACTTGCGTACACAAACTATAAAACTAAACACTGAATATCTGAATAAAATTTAATATTTCCAGCATTAGCAGCCAGAGAAAAGACAGTTTAGGAGTTTAAACAGATCGGCTACGCATTAAGCATCATTGTCAGACTAATTGGTAAATATTACTTTAGTTAATGAGTCTGATGTAATTTTTTTTTTTTTTTTTTTTATCATCAAGTTCATTTGCATTTAGCCTTTAAAATGTTTTTGTGAGTAACAATAAATTAAAGCGGTCAAAGGCTGCTAGATGTTTAATAGTAATGGCCAAGTCTTATTATATGATGAATGTTGCTGTTTGTTAATAAAGGGAAAAATGCTTTTTTGTGGGAAATATTTTTATTTATTTACTTATTTGAAGAAAGAATGTTCTCATGCATGTAATTGTATTATAAACAGTTATTCTGAACATCCAATATACTTCTCCTTCATATTACTTTGCTTTGCTAACTGTTTCGATATTAAAACATATTTTTGCTGTTTATAATTTTGTGTTCAGAAGAAGAAGAAGAAAAATATTGTTACAGATTTAAAAAATATTCAGGGCTCAATGCTAAGGAGTTCTTCTATCGGCCCAGTCGGGACAATGTCTAAATGACTCATTTGTCCTGCCTCCATTTCCACTGACCCTTGCACTAAATAAACTAATATAGTTGTTTTCATTGTTTTTAATATAGGGATATGACACCAAAATTTTAGAGACCATTTAAATTTTACAAACATTATTAAAGACAAGTGAACAGTCAGTTAAAAATAAGAACAAATATACAAATTACAAGCAAAAGCACAAATAATGAAACAGAACAAAGACACAAATTAAACAATGCTTTATGTTTTTCAGTTTTGTTCAGGTGCGGAAATTGAATAAGGTCACAGATAAACTGAACTGAAGTGTTAAACCAGAACCAGAAATGTGTTGCTCTGGTTTGATCAGTTGATCGTTTGACGGCGTCTGTCACCTTTGTCTCGAGTGAAGGTTTTATAAAACATTTATACTTGTATCTCAGTTTAGAAACAGCAGCATTGCAGAATAAACACTGCCGTACTTCATGATATGATGCTGATTGTTTGTAGATATACATATTTAACATGTAAAGCAACTTCTTACTTGAGACTGAAGTTTATATTTCTGTGAATGTGCAACAATTAAAATACTGTTTAAATAACCATTACATGTTTTGTGTCACATTTTCTTTCATTTATAATTCTAAAATAAAGTTCAATCGTATTACATATTTTTAGTCTAAAGGTAAAAAACAAGGAAAGATCAAATGATATTCAATACAAAACATCCAATTAAACAGCCTTTGAATATTAATGTCCACTGTTTTCTTTTAGTTCTTCTTCTTTTTTAAAATCTTTACTGAGTTCAGTTTGTGAATAGAGCTCTGTGTCTGTCAGTCTCGGGTCTGGTCTCTCGTCTCTAAGTGTTGTTGTTCAGTGAAAAATCAAAAGGTGATTTTACAGGAAGTATTTAATCATATGGTTTATTTAGATCTAAAGTGCTGCTCAAAAATTATTCAGATTCTCTGACTGAATATTATCAATGCAGTGACCAAACAGAGAAACATGCAGGGTTTTTAAAAAATACTGCAGTCACTAAATTTATTTGATTTCTCTGCATTTTAACACGTTTGGATAACAATTAGGCTAGTTTATAAACCATGTCAGCGAGTTGTGTGAATTCCGTCAAACAAGACCTATTTTAGTTTAGAATCGCGGAATTAGACAACATTTATTAACCCATAAGTACCCACGGTGACACGGGTGTCACAAACACTGGTGATTATCTGGAAAGGTCTTTTAAAAGCATTATTCCTCACTTTCAACTCAGGAAGTCCCTAAGTGACATTTAATGAACATCCAGGTTCAGTCATGTGATAATGTGTGCATTTTTGTTGCCATGGCAACATTTCCAAAATGGCGTCCTGTCTGGTTAGCATATATTATTATCAGCAATTTTTAAAATGCTTGTTTTTGTTACTAAAGATATGATTCAACCCATGCAACAATTATAATGTTTTAATAACATATCCTAGATTACTCTTAACCTGATTTTAATACGTTTCTTGAAAAAATTGATATAAAACAAGTTACAAAGATATTGTGGTGACACATATGTCACATCGGGCTCTTAACCTTATAAAAATAGGTGGAATTTTGATGTGACCTATTTGTCACATTAGTAAAAATGGTAATGAGCTGCTCAATTAATTTAGCTGATTCAATTATTTTAGTGTTATATATATTCTGCTGCTCATTTCAAAGCATATTTTAACAAATCTACACGCATGTTTAACATGTTTACCTCCAGTGTGAAGTAGCTATTTATTTTTATTCAGTTGCACATTTTCGAGATGTAAAAAAATCAAAAATAATTTTTTTTATCAAAAAAATCTAAAAATTAATTTCTGGTTAAACCATATACCTGAAAAGGTAGAATTTTGATATGTTACAAAAGAGTTGTTGTAACATTTAATGGTCACAGTTATGAGGTTTTGAAATATGTTGTGGCAAAGCAAATAAAATGCAAAAACTGTATTACTTCTGGAAATGTTTTTTGTTTTATCTTCCCAGAAAAGTAATCATTTTGATATATGTTGTGGAAAAGCAAATAAACAGAAAAAAAAAACTGTTATTTAGCAAAAAAAAAAAAAAAAAAAGATAAAATTATTTTTTTTCAATTGAGAAATAAACGCCCAATGTGCCATATATGTAACATTATAGATCTTTCACAAGGAGGGGTTGTATTTTAAAAACACCTGCAGAAACATGTTATAAGTGGTCCATTTGGTCTGTTTTATATGCTCCATAATTTTCCTATAATGAGAAATTGGTCCGGGTTCTTATGGGTTAATTTGCAATTGAATCCATGATTATTTCTGTCATTTAAAATTTCTA